>NC_057813.1:743764142-743772339 GCF_018294505.1 Triticum aestivum
GTGGTGGTGGTTGGCGGCGGGGCGGGCGGTATTTAAGGAGGGGAGGGGGCGGCGGTGGCTTCGAGAAAGGGGCGCCCGGGGAGGAGTCCGGCTCGGGCTCCCCTTGGCGTCCGTGCGGCGCACGGCGGCGCGCGCGGGGAAGGCGGCGGTGAGGCGGGCCGGCCTGGCTGGGCCTTGGGCCTGGTCGGGCGCGGGCGCAAGTTTTTTTTTAAGTAAATAAATTCCGCCGGAACTTAGAAAAATCCTAGAAAAATAAATAAAAATCTAAAAATACCAAAATAAATTATCATCGTCTAAATGAAATATTTAGGACGAGGTGAACATTTTCTTGGCCCCTAAAATGAAATTTTTAAAACGTGCAAATTTTTCTAGGGCAAATAAAATTCCACATAAAATCCAAGTAATGATTTTAACATTTTCCCTCCAATATTTCAATTGTTTTGGAGAAGTCATATTATCTCCCCTCGTTTATTTTAATAAGAAATATTTTCCGGAGAGAAAAATAATTAAAATCAAAATCCTCGTTTTCCAATATTTGATAAAATTCAAATACGAAAAATCAGAAAATCCCCAACTCTCTCCGAGGGTCCTTGAGTTGCTTAGGATTTCGAGGATTACAGAATGAGGATGCAATAAAGTATGATATGCATAGATGACCTATGTATAACATTCCAAATTGGAAATTTGGGATGCTACAAACCTACCCCCCTTAAGATGAATCTCGCCCTCGAGATTCGGGTTGGCTAGAGAATAGGTGCGGGTGGTCCTTGCGAATATCATCTTCTCGTTCCCAGGTGGCTTCTTCCTCAGTATGGTGGCTCCACTGAACTTTGCAAAACTTGATAACCTTGCTGCGGGTGACTCGGCTGTCAAAGTCAAGAATCTTCACTGGCTTCTCCTCATAGGTAAAATTACTGTCTAACTGAATCGCCTCCAGGGGCACTGTGTCTCTCAACGGTATATCAGCCATCTCTGCATGGCACTTCTTCAACTGTGATACGTGGAACACATCGTGAACTCCTGACAATCCTTCAGGTAACTCCAGCTTGTAGGCCACTTCTCCCATCCGTTCCAAAACACGGTACGGTCCTACAAACCTTGGGGCTAGTTTTCCTTTAAATCCAAAGCGTTTCACTCCTCGCAAGGGTGATACTCGCAGATAGGCTCTGTCTCCCATTTCATAGGTTACTTCCTTGCGTTTTGAATCTGCATAACTCTTCTATCTGGACTGAGCAATCTTTAATCTGTCTCGGATTAGTTTAACCTTCTCTTCGGACTCTTTGATCAAATCTGGCCCAAACAATTGACAGTCTCCTACCTCATCCCACATCAGAGGTGTTCTACACCTGCGTCCATACAGAGCTTCAAACGGTGCCATCTTCAAACTGGCTTGGTAGCTATTGTTGTACGAGAACTCTGCGTAAGGCAAATTATCATCCCATCTAGATCCATAATCTAGCGCACAGGCTCTCAACATGTCCTCCAGAATCTGATTGACTCTCTCTGTCTATCCATCCGTCTGTGGGTGGAATGCGGTACTGGACTCCAATCAGGTACCCAAGGTCTGGTGTAGCTGATGCCAAAATTTGGAAGTAAATTGGGTTCCTCTATCTGATACAATGGTCCTCGGAACTCCATGCAAATATACGATCCTGGACATATATATTTTGGCCAACTTCGCACTTGTATAAGTTGTTTTCACTGGGATGAAGTGAGCTACTTTGGTCAAACGATCCACTACTACCCATATTGAGTCATATCCTACTTTGGTTCTGGGTAGTCCAGTGATAAAGTCCATGCCTAGTTTATCCCACTTCCATTCGGGTATCGGCATAGGCTGTAACAGTCCTGTTGGCTTCTGATGTTCTGCCTTCACTCTTTGACATACATCACATACGGCTACATACTCGGCAATGTCCTTCTTCACACCTGTCCACCAGAAATGTTCCTTCAAGTCCAAATACATCTTGGTGTTTCTGGGGTGTATCGAGTATGGTGAGTCATGGGCCTCCTGAAGTATTAATTTCCTGAGCTCTAGTTAGTGGGCACATAAACTCGGTCCTCAAACCATAAGGTATCGTGCTCATCCTCGCGAAAACCTTTGGCTTTTCCTTCGCTCATCTTCTCATTATCTCGGCAATCTATTTGTCTTCCTTCTAAGCTTCCCGAATATTGTCCAACAATGTAGACTGAACCTCCATCGTTGCAATGAAACCTCTTGGAACAAACTCCAACCGTAGTTCCATAATATCCTCAGCTAAGTCCTTTGGCAGTCCTCTACTTTCAAGGATATTAGCGTAACTCTTCCGTCTCAAGGCGTCTGCTACGACATTTGCTTTTCCTGGATGATAGTGCAGCTTCATGTCGTAATCCTTTATAAGTTCCAACCATCTCCTCTGCCTAAGGTTTAACTCCTTTTGAGTGAAAATGTACTTCAAACTCTTATGATCCGTGTACATATCACAACGGTTTCCAATGAGATAGTGTCTCCAAGTCTTCAAGGCATGCACTACCATTGCTAGCTCCAAATCATGCGTGGCATAGTTCAGCTCATGAGGCTTCAGTTGTCGTGAGGCATACGAAACAACCTTTCCGTCCTGCATAAACACACATCCCAGTCCCTAGCGTGAAGCGTCACAATACACTTGAAACTCATTATGGATATCTGGCAATGTTAGCACTGGGGCTGTCGTCAAACGTTTCTTCAACTCCTGAAAACTCGCCTCGCAATCTTCTATCCATTTAAACTTAGTATCCTTCTCTAGCAATTCAGTCATTGGCTTAGCAATCTTGGAAAAATTCTCAATGAATCTCCGATAATATCCTGCGAGTCCAAGGAAACTACGGATCTCGCCAACTGAAGTGGGTGCCAACCATTCAGAGACTGACTGAACCTTACTGGGATCTACTGCTATACCTTCTCCTGATATAACATGCCCAAGAAATCCAACTTCCTTCAACCAAAACTCGCACTTGCTGAATTTGGCGTATAACTGGTGTTCCCTGAGTTTCTCGAGGACCAAACGCAAATGCTCCTTGTGCTCCTCTTCGTTCTTCGAGTATACCATAATGTCATCAATAAACACCACAACAAACTTGTCCAAATACTCCATGAACACCTTGTTCATCATACTCATAAAATAGGCAGGGGCGTTAGTCAGTCCAAACGACATGACCGTATACTCATATAATCCATATCGCGTGGTGAACGCTGTCTTTGGTATATCCTTTTCTCGAATCTTCAACTGATGGTATCCTAATCGTAGATCGATCTTCGAAAACACCTTAGCTCCATGCAACTGATCAAACAAATCATTGATCATTGGTAATGGATACTTGTTCTTTATCGTTACTTCGTTCAAGGCTTGGTAATCAACGACCATCCTCAGGGATTTATCCTTCTTCTCGACCAAAAGTACTGGTGCTCCCCAAGGTGATGAACTTCTTCGAATGTAACCTTTCTCCAATAACTCCTTGATCTGCTTCTTAATTTCCTCCAGATCATTTGCGGGCATCCGATAGGGTCTCTTGGATATTGGCCCTGTACCTGGCAATAGCTCTATCAGAAACTCGATGTCTCGATCCGGTGGCATGCCTGGTAACTCCTCTGGGAAAACATCAGGAAAATCTTTTACTACAGGCACCTCCTCCTGCACAACTCCCGTGAGGGCATTCACTTGGCTCCTCCTAGGCACATGCCCGGATACATACTTAATCCTTTTTCCTTCCGGGGTGGTAAGATATATTGATTTGCTAGCACGGTCAATACTTCCTCCATACTTTGACATCCAGTCTGTACCTAATATCACATCCAATCCTTGTGACTCCAAGATAATTAGGTCAGACGGAAAAACATGCGTCCCAATGGTTAGGGGTATCTGGGTGCATCATCTGCTAGCCATGTACTCTGCTCCAGGCGAGCTCACTAAAAGAGGGGTTCTAAGGGTTTGGGTTGGTAACTTAAACTTATCCACAAATCCCCTTGATATGTATGAATGCGATGCACCAGTATAAAAAAACAATAGCGGTAAATGACTTAACCAAAAACTTACCTATTATCGCATCCGGCTGCTCTTCAACTTCCTCCATGTTAACGTGGTTCACTTGGCCTTTGTTGAATGGATTGGGCTTCTTCCCGACGCTCCCATTTCCGTTTCCATTCCTTCCTTCACGGCAGTCATTGGCATAGTGCCCTGTCTTCCCGCACTTAAAACAAATGACTTGACTTAGGTCCTTTTTGGCGGGTGTAGATGGGTTTGGGCGGTTCTGGTTGTTATTAACTCTGTTCACATTGCCATTCTTCGCACCATTGTGGTTATGCGATCCTCCTCCAGTATGGTTATGGCCTCCATGGTTATGAACAAGTCCTCCTGAGTTCGGGGTTAAGCGGGGCTTCTGGTGAGCTCCTGAATTGTACTTCCCTAGTCCGTACTTCCTCTTACGACTCTCAATTTGTTGCTGCTTTCCTTCAATCATTAGGGCCCTGTCTACCAACTCCTGGTAGTTGTTGAAAGTTGCCACCATCAACTGCATGCTCATCTCATCGTTAAGCCCTTCCATAAACTTCTCCTGCTTCGCGGCATCTGTGGCCACATCATCAGGGGCATAGCGTGATAACTTACTAAACTCATCCACGTACTGGGCCACAGTACTGTTCCCCTGGCGTAAGTTGCGAAACTCGCGCTTCTTCATCTGCATGGCTCTAGTTGAGACATGGGCCATGTGAAAGGCTTGCCGAAACTGGTCCCAAGTGACATTGGCTATAGGGAACGTAGCTGTGTAATTCTCCCACCATGCGGCTGTTGGTCCATCCAATTGATGTGCGGCAAAGCGCACCTTCTCAGCATCCGTGCATCCTGCGGTGGTTAACTCCCTTCCAATATGGCGTAGCCAATCATCAGCAACTATTGGCTCGGTGCTACTGGAAAACACCGGCGGTTGTAACCTCAGAAAATGGGCTAAATTGTCCACTGGCGGCGGGTTGTTATTGTTGCTGTTGTTGTTGTTGTTGCCCTGGTTCTGAACTAGCAATTGCATCAAGGCATTCTGTTGCTAGATCAACTGGGTGAGCTCCGGTGGGAAAACAAAACCGGGGTCACGTCTCGGAGGCATTTGATGGGTTTAGATGGAAGAGATTAGAATAGAAAAGGTCTAGTGAGAAAACACTACCCATATGCACATGAGGCAAACACAATCATTTCACTCAATCAATCAAGCAAGGGCATACAACGGTCTAGGACTATCGCAAAAGTGCTTAGCTACTACTGGTTACATGGGGGAATACTACTTAATATATGGTGGTCATCTAAAAATTTTGATCGGTGGAAGACTCCATGATGTCTGCTCTAGCTTCATCTTCGTAGTCATCATCACTTTAATCGGAATCGGTGTCATCGATGATGATGTAGTTATCCGGGCAAGTGGGATCTTCTTCCTCTTCTTCTGGTGCGGATCCTCCCATGAATACTCCGATCTTCTTGACTAGATCGTCGTTCTTCTCGAGTAGTATCTTGATTTCCTCCTCATATCCATCGCATGTAAACTTGAGTTCTTCCTCCAGCTCGATAATCTTGGTCTTCGCCTTCTTCAAATCCATCATGTCTGCGCACATCTGATTCTCCTGACGTCGAATGTGCTGGTTTAGCTCCTAAATGTAAGCTGCAATGGATCTATCCTTCTTGGTGCTGATTACTTCCCATTGCTCGTCTCGGCGCCCACATATTTGGTAGATGGTGTCTTTAAGCTCCCTGTTGTAGACTTCTCCAATGCGTCCTATGGTAATGTGAGCTGCCATACTCTTGCCAAGCTTCCAAGTGGGTGCTTCGAAAGAAAACTCTATGGGCTTAGAAGTTGGCGAGAACGTCCTTCCTGGTACTTGCACTTAAATCATCCAGCGCTCCTCTTCTGGTAGAGTGGCGTTGTACGTCCCGGTGAAGCTTGGTATTCCAATGTTCAAGTACCTAGTGACTTCCTTCAAGTGGCGTCCAAAAGGTGTGTCTTCATCCGGTTGTGCAAACTTGTTCTTCATCTCCATCATCCTAAAGAGTGGAAAAATGGAGAGGAGTCAGAAATGAGTAGAGAAGAGTGTCCCATGGTTTATCTTAGTGGTCGTGTCCTACACTCAGCGTGTGCTCTAATACCATCTTGTAGCGACCCGACCTAAGATGGTCACGTCTCTGTGCTTCAGTGTCATCCCTGGATCGGTAATGCTGACACACACAGTACTCGAAGGATCTATAACAGAGTAGCAATCACACACTTATTACATCGAATGTCTCAAAAGAGAACTTATTACAATAATATGGCTTAAGGCCATCTAATGCGATAACAACGGAAGGCTTGGAACATAAAGTGAGTCCATCAACTCCAACGACATAGCTGAGCTACATGGCAACGACCTAACGATCCTTACTCCTCGTCTGAAAAGTCTGCAACATAATACGTTGCAGCTCGAAAACGGGTCAGCACATGGAATATGCTAGCAATATAACACAGTAGAGCAAGAATAATACTATCACTACATGCAATATTTGGCTGGTGGAAAGCTCTATGGTTATAGTTTTTGCGAAAAGCCAATTTTTTCCTACAACAAAGGAATAGATTTTACTTTAACTATCATGGTGGTTGAAACATCATTGAGAAGGTATAACCCCAACTCAATCCCAAATTAAAGTAGTTAACATCCCAGCAATATTAATTTAGAGTGATGAGATACATGTGAATACTCAAGTACTAGATACTCAGAATTGTCCATAACCGGGGACACGGCTAACCATGATTAGATTGTACACTCTGCAGAGGTTTGCGCACTTTTCCCCACAAGACTCGATCGCCTCCGTTGATTTCTCGCACTACATGGTGTATGAGAAACGGATGACCGAGACATAGTCTTTCAGAAACATTAACTCTCTACTCCGGGTAGACCATACCAAACCTACAAAACCCACTACCTGCTGATCTACCTCTTCAAGAGCTTCACGTAACTTACTCAACTATACTAGAGCCCATAATAGCTTGTGGCTGCACACAGAAGTTTCTAGCATGAATAATCTCAGTTCCCTTTGAGCCTGGGTGGTGGTCCATAGGAAGATCACACGGGTACCCCGGGATTTCCAAAAAAACAGGCAACACTGGGTTCCCTAGGTGCATCAATCCACCCAGATGTGTATTTAAGTTGCCACCTTAAGTTGAACCATTAATTAACACTCTCACATCTGTCATGGAATACACTCAAACCCAATCCACGTCTACGAGCATAGCATAGCAATAATAAGCAAGCGTAGAAGTAACTCCCAAGGGTTTGATAGTAACAGGGCAATAGGTTCTACCTCAACTACTACTTCCCAACCCACAAGTTAATGACATCCTAATCATGCAATGTTTGAGGATTGGAACTAATGCATAAAAACTGGGTATGAAAATATTATGATCAAAGTGTTACTTGCCTTGCTGACGATCCGTGAATCCTAGAGACTCGTAGTAACACGCTTCGCACTCCGGGAATTCTATCCCAAGCAAACAATAACATACATAAGCAAAAAGCAAATATGCACAAGAAAAACTCAACTCAAAGAGGTTGACCGGAGAGTTCAACTTAAGAACTCCGGTTCGCAAAAGAAATCAAACCAAATCGAGCAACGAAACTCAAACGGCGAAAGGAATAAGATCCGTTTACTAATCTAAACTAGGGTCAAAATTTACAGAGACAAAAGCTGGTTTGAGTTGGTTATTCGGAAAGAGGGTTTCGAGATGAAACTCCAGGCGCTTGAATCGCCTGATTCCGATAAACGAGCAAAAGGTTATACTAGATCGAAAATAGGATCAGAAATCGCGATCAGGAAAATCACGGAATAAATCCGATAAAAAGAAAAACGACGAACAGTTTAACGAACGAACGTTAGTTAACTGAAACTAAACAAAGAACGCATTCGTTGGAACGAATGAACGAGCGAACGCTCGCCAAATAAATAAACCGGAGAATAAAACCAATCTATATAAAAAAACGGAACTATGTTTTTCAAAAAAAAAATGCGAAGTGGTATTTTCCTTTTTTTTAAAACCCGACGACTCGGGCGGTACCTCCGGCGAGGTCCTCCGGCGCGGCGGGGCGGCTCCTGCGGGGCTAGCGGGGTGGGGCGGGTCTCCGGCGAGGGGCGGGGTGGCGCGGGAGGCGGCGGCGGCGGCTAAAGGCGGCGGC
>NC_057813.1:743772864-743797445 GCF_018294505.1 Triticum aestivum
GGGGCGCGGCGGGAGGCGGCGGCGGTGGTGGTGGTTGGCGGCGGGGCGGGCGGTATTTAAGGAGGGGAGCGGGCGGCGGTGGCTTGGGGAAGGGGGCGCCCAGGGAGGAGTCGGCTCGGGCTCCCCTCGGCGTCCGTGCGGCACATGGCGGCGCGCGCGGGGAAGGCGGCGGTGAGGCGGGCCAGCCTGGCTGGGCCTTGGGCCTGGTCGGGCGCGGGCGCAAGTATTTTTTTAAATAAATAAATTCCGCCGGAACTTAGAAAAATCCTAGAAAAATAAATAAAAATCAAAAAATACCAAAATAAATTTTCACCGTCTAAATGAAATATTTAGGACGAGGCGAACATTTTCTTGGCCCCTAAAATGAAAATTTTAAAACGTGCAAATTTTTCTAGGGTAAATAAAATTCCAAATAAAATCCAAATAATGATTTTAACATTTTACCTCCAATATTTCAATTGTTTTGGAGGAGTCATATTATCTCCCCTCATTTATTTTAATAAGAAATATTTTCCGGAGAGAAAAATAATTAAAATCAAAATCCTCGTTTTCCAATATTTGATAAAATTCAAATACGAAAAATCGGAAAATCCCCAACTCTCTCCGAGGGTCCTTGAGTTGCTTAGGATTTCGAGGATTATGGAACGAGGATGCAATAATATATGATATGCATAGATGACCTATGTATAACTTTCCAAATTGGAAATTTGGGATGCTACAGTAATGTGCATGATATCCAAGTCAACTGTATACACAATTGAAATTGAAATCAACAGAGCTATTGATAAGAGCAAACCTGTTAAAGAAACATGCGTGAACATATCTGCTGTGCCATTGGAGTTTTGTTTGGATCCTTCAATTTAAAAATAAGTTTGTATGAGTAAATACAGTGATACAAGAGCAAAGCAATCATAGTTAAAAAAGGCGTGCCTAAGCGAGCGCTTAAGCGCGCCTAGGCTATAGGCGTTGGCAAAACGCATTGCGTATAACTACGCTTAATCTATGCATAACTGCGCATAAGCATGCGATGTGGTCAGTAAAGCGCAAGGCGGTGGCAAAACGCACAATTAACGCATAGGGCTTTTTTGAACTATGATAGCAATGGAATCTTAAATTAGAACAGTTGTTCTTTAGGTTTACGCACTTGTTCTACATGAACAGAGTACAGTAAGACGCAAGAATATAATACTTAAAAATAGAAAATGAGCTCATAGACCTTACCACATTCTTGGTTCGGGACCAGTACAGAACAAGGCGTTCCCAGTCATCGTCCAGTAAATGTGTCTTAGGAGAACGTAAGGGAATTTGATGAGTTTCTTTGCCTGTGAAGTACGTTTTCTTCAAGTAATTCTGATACTGCCACCAAGCATTCTTGAAGATACCAGAGGTATTAGCACAGGTTACCTCATCCTGAGTTTCCAAATCGGTCCTTCTCTATAGAGAAAAATGGGAAAATTTGCTGTATTATAACCATTATGGAGGTAGGATGTATGGGACGAAGCAAAGTAATTGCCATGAATAACATTACTTACACATAACTCCTGGACAAACACCTGCAACTGGCATTTTCCTTCATCTTCAGTATAATATTTCCAAGATGGGAAGATGCGCACATACGATTTAACAACATCAAATGCGATAGATGCTAAACTACGACTAGCTAGTTGTGCTTCCTCCACAGGAATAGGTGTACTAACTGGTGGAGTTGGGGTTCGCCGTGATAGTACTGGCCCTTTGGGCATTGGAGCTGTCTTACTAACTGCTCTTGTTTGGGAGCTCTGTGGTGGAGATGGTGTTATGTCAACATGAACTGGGTTAATATCGGCTGGGGTTGGGGTTAGATTGGGAGAAGCAGGTTCTCTGTCCATCGCAATAGGGGTACAATCTGCGAGAGTTTGGGTTATGTGTTGGGCTGGTTCTTGTGCATGTACAACTGGGGTGCTATCTCCACCAATAGGTAGCACTGTTTTATTTGAAGACCGTGTTTTTAGTCCACTAGATACTGGCATCACCCGCTCCAATTCAAATGGCTGATAAACAGGAAACATAGTTGAATATACAGACATTGTATGAGAGACAGATGCAATATATAGAATGGAAAAAAGAGGGCATGAATTAGTTGACATGTATATTGTTTAACTAAAACGGATAGCATGACATAATTACGCATATATGATGTCTATCTAAACTGGATAGCATAGCATAACATAATTCAAAGATATGATGAATAACAAAACAGGATCACATGACATAATTCACCTACATGTTATCTAGGTAATCAGGATCGCATCATTTAATTCACATATGTGATTTATATGCTAAACAGAGGGCATTCGATATGATGTTTGAACTAAGAACATGGTGTTGAATATTGTGTATATGATGTCTAAACTATGCAATGCGAGACACCATATGCATGATATGAGTAGTATAACCATGCCAAGTTAGAGCATACACCTCGGTGGGGGAATAGGACTGGTCATCTGTCTTTGAATCCATCTCTGAGGAGCTATCGGGACCCAACAAGAGATCTCCTTCGACAGGTAGCACTGTCTGCTCTGAAGGCCTTGTTTTCACTCCAGATTTTTTCATCTCCCACCCAAATGGCTGATTCACAGGAAGAGTAGTTTAATGTACAAACATTGTTGAGAAATGGAAATGTAATGAAGAAAAGGATGGGCAAGATATCATTCAAATATATGGTGCCTGGTTAAACAGGATGGCATTGCACATTTCACATATACTATGGCTCGCTAAAAGACATGAGACTGCAAAATTCCCATATATGATATAGAAACTAAACAGGTGGCATTACATAACATGTCTAAACTAAGCAGATGACATATATGATGTCAAAAGTAGGCACTGCAAGGCAACATATGCATGATATGACTAACATCATCATGCCAAGGTAGAGCAAACACCTTGGGGGGTAAATAGGAGTGGTCAGCGGTGTCTGAATCTGCCTCAGAACAGATATTTTCCCCTGTATTACAATCTGGAGAGGAGTGGGGAGGGTTTGCCATTGAACCCACCATGGAGCGATGTCTGCATGACATTGTATTGCCGCGCAAAACTCTTCTCTTTTTCTCTACATGTTCAGCATGACTGTGTACAATATCTGACATGCATACGAAAAAAAATATGGTGAGATTATGTAAGGAGAGCATTCAGAAATTTATAGTGATGGTAACAACCAGTGGATGGATCCAAAAATAATGATAGCAGGCTTATGATTGCTTTAATTTAATAAAAAGACAGATGATGATTGCTTTACTATTTGTTTCCCACACAAGATAAACAACAGAGGCATACCCTAGGTGAACCAGATATTAGACAGACAGACTATTCATTGCTGCGTCGATATGTTCCCCACAACTAATTTAGAACTCAAGTTTGAACATTAATTTGAACCTGACTCAAGTTAGAATATTATTCTGCCACGAATGCACTTGGTCTTGTTTTCATGCATAGGATTTTGAAAAGTAGGTCCAGGTGGATGTTTCGCTTCATTCCTTTCAACAAAATGCAGGAATAATTGAATAGTAGAGTTCCATTGGAAAATTCCCTATTACTATGTTCTTCTGTTGAACCAAAATAGCCCTAATGGATCGACATGAATGTATAGTAATAAGTGATGCAACAAGTGTACAACCTCTTTGCCGGAGCCGTGTAGACCTCAGGATCATTGGGTTGGTCATTGAAGCAGTTGAGGCAGAGATGGCTGTCGGAGGTGTGGAGGAAGATCTGAGGAATCTGTAAATAGCGTCGAGGGCACTGCTCTATTGTGATGGATCATTCTGTCGTTGGAGCAGCTCCGGTGAGCCGTAAGACGTCAAGGCTGAAGCAGCACAAGACAGACATCGTCAATCTCAAGTGGGATTCTAATAGCATCTCCAATAGATGATGTAAAATTGATGTAAAATTTACATCACCAAAAACCACTACCAAATCAACTGCCATACCTTTCGGTATTTGTGAGGATGTGCCCGTTGTTGTTGCTAATGTTACTATTTTGACTAACTTTGCTATACTTGACATACCTGAGGACGACAACATGTCAATTATCCTTGGTAGGCCCTTCTTGAATACTACAGGGGCTGTTACTGATTGCAATAAAAGCAAGATCATTTTTCATATCAATGGTAATGAGCATACGGTGCACTTTCCGACGAAACAATCCGAGTGAATGGTATTAATGTTATTGAAAAATCTCCGACAATCACTATTGGAAGTTTTCAACTACCTCTACCTACTGTTAAAAAGAAATATGAAATGCTTTGTTGGGGACAGTCATATCCCCGTCGAGGTAACTTAGTGATTTACGAAAGTTCTTCGGTTTCATGCTAATCGAAAGTAGTTGTTAATAAGACTTGATAAACCTTATTAATGGATCATTTTTTAGAGGTATGAAGTTGATGAATTTAGTGAGCACTACCTTCTGTCCCTACCTTTTGTTTTCTATTTTTATTAGTTAAATAAAATAAAATGCCATGTTTTATCTGTTTTCTGAGTTTTCCGTGCAATTAAAAATGACCCAAAAATAAAAGTTCTCAGAATCTTCTGAAAATTTAATATGATTTTTTTTCTGAATATTCAAGAATTTTTGGTGAAAATAATATCAGAGGGAGGTGCACCAGGTGGGCACAACCCACCTGGGCGCGCCAGGACCCCCAGGCGCGTCCGGGTGGGTTGTGGTCCCCACGTGGGCCCCCTCACTTATCTCTTCATCCCACATCATCACCTACCTCCAGAAAAAAATCACCATTGCTCTCTCTTTCGTGTTCTTGCTCTCAACCCCACGGATTTCGATCTCTTTGCTTGAAGCTCCGTTTCCAAAACTGTTTGGGGGGATTGTTGCTTGGTATGTGACTCTTCCGTGTGTCCAATTAGTTTTTGCTTTAGTGATTTATATTTTGAATAATTAGCTACCCTTGGTGCTACTGTAGATGAGCTTGCATGTTGAATTCTTGGAGTTCTAAGTAGTTTGAATGCTTGCTATGGCCTCTATACATCCCTATGAGTAGTTGCTTACAATTTTGTGAAGTTTTTTTGAGAAAAATTTTGTGGACTAAAAATATCAGGATTTTGTTCATAGGAAAAGGATGAATATCTTTAGGAAGTTTGCTTGCAAGAAGACCTCCAAGGGAGTTATTGGGGAGTCATCTGACAGTGATCTCCATACCCAGAGATTGGCGGAGTTACGACCATGCGAATGGCTGCATAACCCGTTCCTGGAAGGGGCCATAATCCTTCAAGAGTTTGCACAATACACTGCTAATGCAGGCGTCACCGACTTCATCGCAGCTGAATGCGAACAGTATCATCTCCTCACAAGTTCCTTCATGCAAAATTTCCATTTCCATTCTAGAAATAATCCCCCTGAGGTGCAGTTTAATTTATATGCTGAACACCATCAGATACCACTTACATAATTTTGTGACATATCCATGCTTGCTTCTTATAGTGGTTTGGTAGAGCCTAGACCTACGGAGTTTGATGGTTTTTACCGTACTCTGACATTGGGGGATGAGAGAGGGGTATCGGGTGTCACCGCCACTAGCTTACATTTTCCTGTTGTACATTATTTTTGCTCTATTTATTGCAAAGTGCTTACTTGCTAGAGAGAAAGTAGGTGCACTTAGCACTCCAGACTTTGTTGTTTTACGTTGTGCACTTAATGGCAACAACACTAATAGCTTGGGAGCTATTGTGGCACATCGCCTTTACATTAACAGATCCAAGGGTAAAAAACATGGTGGTATTTATGCTACTCGCTTAGCGAATCACTTTAAGGTTCAGATATGCCAGCATGATTATCCTTTGCCCAAGGTTTAACTAGATCGAGCGGCTATGGAAGACCACCAGTTTATTTCTGCCGATTACCATGATATTCCTATTCCTTATAACTTAGTTTTTAGAGAGAGAACTCGTGATATTATTCCATTGCCTGCACCTGCTTTGTTTGACCCTATTGCCCGGCACGGATATAGGATTATGCCTGAAGACATCGTTGCTTACCGAAACAACCTGGCTGGGGCACAGGAGGACCCTCAGCAGTGGGACCCTCACGTGCCCGCTCCCCAGCACTTCAAGATAGGACCTCATGGTGTTGGAAATATGCCCTAGAGGCAATAATAAAATGGTTATTATTATATTTCTTTGTTCATGATAATTTTCTATTATTCATGCTATAATTGTGTTATCCGGAAATCGTAATACATGTGTGAATGTATAGACCACAACGTGTCCCTAGTGAGCCTCTAGTTGACTAGCTCGTTGATCAACAGATAGTCAAGGTTTCCTGACTATGGACATTGGATGTCATTGATAACGGGATCACATCATTAGGAGAATGATGTGATGGACAAGACCCAATCCTAAGCGTAGCACAAAGATCGTGTAGTTCGTTTTGCTAGAGCTTTTCCAAATGTCAAGTATCATTTCCTTAGACCATGAGATTGTGCAACTCCCGGATACCGTAGGAGTGCTTTGGGTGTGCCAAACGTCACAACGTAACTGGGTGACTATAAAGGTACACTACGGGTATCTCCGAAAGTGTCTGTTGGGTTGGCATGAATCAAGACTGGGATTTGTCACTCCGTATGACGGAGAGGTATCTCTGGGCCCACTCGGTAATGCATCATCATAATGAGCTCAATGTGACCAAGTGTCTAGTCACGGGATCATGCGTTACGGTACGAATAAAGTGACTTGCCGGTAACGAGATTAATCGAGGTATTATGATACCGACGATCGAGTCTCGGGCAAGTAACGTACCGATTGACAAAGGGAATTGTATACGGGATTGATTGAATCCTCGACATCGTGGTTCATCCGATGAGATCATCGAGGAGCATGTGGGAGCCAACATGGGTATCCAGATCCCGCTGTTGGTTATTGACCGGAGAGTCGTCTCGGTCATGTCTGCATGTCTCCCGAACCCGTAGGGTCTACACACTTAAGGTTCAGTGACGCTAGGGTTGTAGAGATATTAGTATGCAGTAACCCGAAAGTTGTTCGGAGTCCCGGATGATATCCCAGACGTCACGAGGAGTTCCGTAATGGTTCGAAGGTAAAGATTTATATATAGGAAGTCAAGTTTCGGCCATCGGGAAAGTTTCGGGGGTCACCGGTATTGTACCGGGACCACCGGAAGGGTCCCGGGGGTCCACCGGGTGGGGCCACCTATCCCGGAGGGCCCCATGGGCTGAAGTGGGGAGGGGAACCAGCCCCTGGTGGGCTGGTGCGCCCCCCTTGGGCCTCCCCCTGCGCCTAGGGTAGGAAACCCTAGGGGTGGGGGTGCCCCCTTGGCTTGGGGGGCAAGCCACCCCCCTTGGCCGCCGCCCCCCTTGGAGATCCCATCTCCTAGGGACGGCAGCCCCCTAGGGGCCCTATATATAGTGGGGGGTGGGCAGCCGCACTCTAGCCCCTGGCGCCTCCCTCTCCCTCTCCAACACCTCCTCCTCTCCGTAGAGCTTGGCGAAGCCCTGCCGAGATCCCCGCTGCATCCACCACCACGCCGTCGTGCTGCTAGATCTCCATCAACCTCTCCTTCCCCTTTGCTGGATCAAGAAGGAGGAGACGTCTTCCCAACCGTACGTGTGTTGAACGCGGAGGTGCTGTCCGTTCGGCACTCGGTCATCGGTGATTTGGATCACGACGAGTACGACTCCATCAACCCCGTTCTCTTGAACGCTTCCGCTCGCGATCTACAAGGGTATGTAGATGCACTCCTTTTCCCCTCGTTGCTAGATAACTCCATAGATTGATCTTGGTGAAGCGTAGAAATTTTTTGATTTCTGCTAGGTTACCCAACAGTGGTATCAGAGCTAGGTCTATGCGTAGTTACTATGCACGAGTAGAACACAAAGCAGTTGTGGGCGTAGATGTTGTCAATTTTCTTGCCGCTACTAGTCTTATCTTGCTTCGGCGGCATTTTGGGATGAAGCGGCCCGGACCGACCTTACACGTATGCTTACGTGAGACAGGTTCCGCCGATTGACATGCACTAGTTGCATAAGGTGGCTAGCGGGTGTCTGTCTCTCCCACTTTAGTTGGAGCGGATTCGATGAAAAGGGTCCTTATGAAGGGTAAATAGAAATTGGCATATCACGTTGTGGCTTTCACGTAGGTAAGAAAACGTTCTTGCTAGAACCCTATTGCAGCCACGTAAAACATGCAACAACAATTAGAGGACGTCTAACTTGTTTTTGCAGCATATGCCTTGTGATGTGATATGGCCAAAAAGTTGTGATGAATGATATATATGTGATGTATGAGATCATGTTCTTGTAATAGGAATCACGACTTGCATGTCGATGAGTATGACAACCGGAAGGAGCCATAGGAGTTGTCTTAATTATTGTATGACATGCGTGTCAATGTTTAACGCCATGTAATTACTTTACTTTATTGCTAAACCGTTAGCCATAGTAGTAGAAGTAATAGTTGGCGAGCAACTTCATGGAGACACGATGATGGAGATCATGATGATGGAGATCATGGTGTCATGCCGGTGATGAAGATGATCATGGCGCCCCGAAGATGGAGATCAAAGGAGCAATATGATATTGGCCATATCATGTCACTATTTGATTGCATGGGATGTTTATCATGTTTTACATCTTATTTGCTTAGAACGACGGTAGCTTAAATAAGATGATCCCTCGAAATAACTTCAAGAAAGTGTTCCCCTAACTGTGCACCATTGCGAAAGTTCGTTGTTTCGAAGCGCCACGTGATGATCGGGTGTGATAGATTCTAACGTTCGAATACAACGGGTGTAAGCCAGATTTACACATGCAATACACTTAGGTTGACTTGACGAGCCTAGCATGTACAGACATGGCCTCGAAACACGAAAGACCGAAAGGTCGAGCATGAGTCGTATAGAAGATACGATCAACATGAAGATGTTCACCGACGTTGACTAGTCCGTCTCACGTGATGATCGGACACGGCCTAGTTGACTCGGATCATGTTTCACTTAGATGACTAGAGGGATGTCTATCTGAGTGGGAGTTCATTGAATAATTTGATTAGATGAACTTAATTATCATGAACTTAGTCTAAAATCTTTACAATATGTCTTGTAGATCAAATGGCCCACGCTAATGTTGCCCTCAACTTCAACGCGTTCCTAGAGAAAACCAAGCTGAAAGATGATGGCAGCAACTATACGGACTCCGTCCAGAACCCGAGGATCATCCTCATAGCTGCCAAGAAAGATTATGTCCTAGAAGCACCGCTAGGTGAAGCACCCATCCCAGAGAACCAAGACGTTATGAACGCTTGGTAGTCTCGTGCTGATGATTACTCCCTCGTTCAGTGCGGCATGCTTTACAGGTTAGAACCGGGGCTCCAAAAGCGTTTTGAGCGACACGAAGCATATGAGATGTTCGAAGAGCTGAAAATGGTTTTCCAAGCTCATGCCCGGGTCGAGAGAATGAAGTCTCTGACAAGTTCTTCAGCTGTAAGATGGAGGAAAATAGTTCTGTCAGTGAGCACATACTCAAAATGTCTGGGTTGCAAAACCGCTTGACTCAGCTGGGAGTTAATCTCCCGAATGACGCGGTCATTTATAGGATCCTTCAGTCGCTTCCACCGAGCTACAAGAGCTTTGTGATGAACTTCAATATGCAGGGGATGGAAAAGACCATTCCTGAGGTATATTCAATGCTGAAATCAGCGGAGGTGGAGATCAGAAAAGAACATCAAGTGTTGATGGTGAATAAAACCACTAAGTTCAAGAAAGGCAAGGGTAAGAAGAACATCAAGAAGGACGGCAAGGAAGTTGCCGCGCCTGGTAAGCCAGTTGCCAGGAAGAAGCCAAAGAATGGACCCAAGCCTGAGACTGAGTGCTTTTATTGCAAGGGAAGTGGTCACTGGAAGCGGAACTGCCCCAAGTACTTAGCGGACAGGAAGGCCGGCAAAACCAAAGTTATATGTGATATACATGTTATTGATGTGTACCTTACCAGTACTCGTAGTAACTCCTAGGTATTTGATACTGGTGCGGTTGCTCATATTTGTAACTCAAAGCAGGAGTTGCGGAATAAGCGGAGACTGGCGAAGGATGAGGTGACGATGCGCGTCGGGAATGGTTCCAAGGTCGATGTGATCGCCGTCGGCACGCTACCTCTACATTTACCTATGGGATTAGTTTTAAACCTCAATAATTGTTATTTAGTGCCAGCTTTGAGCATGAACATTGTATCTGGATCTCGTTTAATGCGAGCTGGCTACTCATTTAAATCCGAGAATAATGGTTGTTCTATTTATATGAGAGATATGTTTTATGGTCATGCCCCGCTGGTCAATGGTTTATTCTTAATGAATCTCGAACGTGATGTTACACACATTCATAGTGTGAATACCAAAAGATGTAAAGTTGATAACGACAGTCCCACATACTTGTGGCACTGCCGCCTTGGTCACATTGGTGTCAAGCGCATGAAGAAGCTCCATGCTGATGGACTTTTAGAGTCTCTCGATTATGAATCATTTGACACATGCGAACTATGCCTCATGGGCAAAATGACCAAGACTCCGTTCTCCGGGACAATGGAGCGAGCAACCAACTTATTGGAAATCATACATACTGATGTGTGCGCTCCAATGAGCGTTGAGGCTCGCGGAGGATATCGTTATGTTCTCACCCTCACTGATGATTTGAGTAGATATGGCTAAGTCTACTTGATGAAACACAAGTCTGAGACCTTTGAAAAGTTCAAGGAATTTCAGAATGAGGTAGAGAATCAACGTGACCGAAAGATAAAGTTCTTACGATCAGATCGTGGAGGAGAATATTTAAGTCACGAATTTGGTACGCACTTAAGGAAATGTGGAATCGTTTCACAACTCACGCCGCCTGGAACACCTCAGCGTAACGGTGTGTCCGAACGTCGTAATCGCACTTTATTGGATATGGTGCGATCTATGATGTCTCTTACCGATTTACCGCTATCATTTTGGGGATACGCTCTAGAGACAGCTGCATTCACTTTAAATAGGGCACCGTCTAAATCCGTTGAGACGACACCGTATGAATTATGGTTTGGGAAGAAACCTAAGCTGTCATTTCTGAAAGTTTGGGGATGTGATGCTTATGTCAAGAAACTTCAACCTGAAAAGCTCGAACCCAAGTCGGAAAAATGCGTCTTCATAGAATACCCTAAGGAAACCATTGGGTATACCTTCTACCTCAGATCCGAAGGCAAGATCTTTGTTGCCAAGAACGGGTCCTTTCTAGAGAAAGAGTTTCTCTCAAAAGAATTAAGTGGAAGGAAAGTGAAACTTGATGAAGTACTGCCTCTTGAAAGTAGCGCAGCTCAGGAAGATGTTCCTGTGGTGCCTGCACTGACTAGAGAGGAAACTAATGATGATGATCAAGGTACTTCGGATCAAGTTACTACTGAACTTCGTAGGTCCACGAGGACACATTCCGCACCAGAGTGGTATGGCAACCCCGTCCTGGAAATCTTGTTGTTAGACAACAGTGAACCTTCGAACTATGAAGAAGCGATGGCAGGCCCAGATTCCGACAAATGACTAGAAGCCATGAAATCCGAGATAGGATCCATGTATGAAAACGAAGTATGGACTTTGACAGACTTGCCCGATGATCGGCGAGCGATAGAAAACAAATGGATCTTTAAGAAGAATACGGACGCGGATGGTAATGTTACCATCTATAAAGCTCGACTTGTCGCTAAGGGTTATCGACAAGTTCAAGGGGTTGACTACGATGAGACTTTCTCTCCCGTAGCGAAGCTGAAGTCCGTCCGAATCATGTTAGCAATTGTCGCATACTATGGTTATGAGATATGGAAAATGGACATCAAAACGGCATTCCTTAATGGCCACCTTAAGGAAGAACTGTATATGATGCAGCCGGAAGGTTTTGTCGATCCAGAGAATGCTAACAAGGTATGCAAACTCCAGCGATCCATTTATGGGCTGGTGCAAGCATCTCGGAGTTGGAACATTCGCTTTGATGAGATGATCAAAGCGTTTGGGTTTATGCAGACTTATGGAGAAGCCTGCGTTTACAAGAAAGTGAGTGGGAGCTCTGTAGCATTTCTCATATTATATGTAGATGACATACTTTTGATGGGAAATGATATAGAACTCTTGGACAGCATTAAGGCCTACTTGAATAAGTGTTTTTCAATGAAGGACCTTGGAGAAGCTGCTTATATATTAGGCATCAAGATCTATAGAGATAGATCGAGACGCCTCATAGGTCTTTCACAAAGTACGTACCTTGACAAGATATTGAAGAAGTTCAATATGTATCAGTCCAAGAAAGGGTTCTTGCCTGTATTGCAAGGTGTGAGATTGAGCTCGGCTCAATGCCCGACCACGGCAGAAGATAAAGAAGAGATGAGTGTCATCCCCTATGCCTCAGCCATAGGGTCTATTATGTATGCCATGTTGTGTACCAGACCTGATGTAAACCTTGCCGTAAGTTTGGTAGGAAGGAACACTGGACAGCGGTCAAGAATATCCTGAAGTACCTGAAAAGGACTAAGGACATGTTTCTCATTTATGGAGGTGACGAAGAGCTCGTCGTAAAGGGTTACGTCGACGCTAGCTTCGACATAGATCTGGATGACTCTAAGTCACAAACCGGATACATGTTTATTTTGAATGGTGGGGCAGTAAGCTGGTGCAGTTGCAAGCAAAGCGTCGTGGCGGGATCTACATGTGAAGCGGAGTACATGGCCTCAGAGGCAGCGCATGAAGCAATCTGGGTGAAGGAGTTCATCACCGACCTAGGAGTCATACCTAATGCGTCGGGGCCAATCACACTCTTCTGTGACAACACTGGAGCTATTGCACTAGCCAAGGAGCCTAGGTTTCACAAGAAGACCAGGCACATCAAGCGTCGCTTCAACTCCATTCGTGAAAATGTTCAAGATGGAGACATAGATATTTGTAAAGTACATATGGACCTGAATGTAGCAGATCCATTGACTAAACCTCTCCCTAGAGCAAAACATGATCAACACCAGAACTCTATGGGTGTTTGATTCATCACAATGTAACTAGATTGGTGACTATAGTGCAAGTGGGAGACTGTTGGAAATATGCCCTAGAGGCAATAGTAAAATGGTTATTATTATATTTCTTTGTTCATGATAATTGTCTATTATTCATGCTATAATTGTGTTATCCGGAAATCGTAATACATGTGTGAACATATAGACCACAACATGTCCCTAGTGAGCCTCTAGTTGACTAGCTCGTTGATCAACAGATAGTCAAGGTTTCCTGACTATGGACATTGGATGTCATTGATAACGGGATCACATCATTAGGAGAATGATGTGATGGACAAGACCCAATCTTAAGCGTAGCACAAAGATCGTGTAGTTCGTTTTGCTAGAGCTTTTCCAAATGTCAAGTATCATTTCCTTAGACCATGAGATTGTGCAACTCCCGGATACCGTAGGACTGCTTTGGGTGTGCCAAACGTCACAACGTAACTGGGTGACTATTAAGGTACACTACGGGTATCTCCAAAAGTGTCTGTTGGGTTGGCACGAATCGAGACTGGGATTTCTCACTCCGTATGACAGAGAGGTATCTCTGGGCCCACTCCATAATGCATCATCATAATGAGCTCAATGTGACCAAGTGTCTGGTCACGGGATCATGCGTTACGATACGAGTAAAGTGACTTGCCGGTAACGGGATTAAACGAGGTATTGGGATACCGACGATCGAGTCTCGGGCAAGTAACGTACCGATTGACAAAGGGAATTGTATACGGAATTGATTGAATCCTCGACATCGTGGTTCATCCGATGAGATCATCGAGGAGCATGTGGGAGCCAACGTGGGTATCCAGATCTCGTTGTTGGTTATTGAGCGGAGAGTCGTCTTGGTCATGTCTGCATGTCTCCCGAGCCCGTAGGGTCTACACACTTAAGGTTCGGTGACGCTAGGGTTGTAGAGATATTAGTATGCAGTAACCCGAAAGTTGCTCGGAGTCCCGGATGAGATCCCGGACGTCACGAGGAGTTCCAGAATGGTCCGGAGGTAAATATTTATATATAGGAAGTCAAGTTTCGGCCATCGGGAAAGTTTCGGGGGTCACCGGTATTGTACCGGGACCACCGGAAGGGTCCCCGGGGTCCATCGGGTGGGGCCACCTATCTCGGAGGGCCCCATGGGCTGAAGTGGGGAGGGGAACCAGCCCCTGGTGGGCTGGTGCACCCCCCTTGGGCCTCTCCCTGCGCCTAGGGTAGGAAACCCTAGGGGTGGGGGTGCCCCCTTGGCTTGGGGGGCAAGCCAGCCCCCTCGGACGCTGCCCCCCTTGGAGATCCCATCTCCTAGGGCTGCCCCCCTAGGGGCCCTATATATATTGGGGGGAAGGGAGGGCAGACGCACCCTAGCTCCTGGCGCCTCCCTCTCCCTCTCCAACACCTCCTCCTCTCCGTAGTGCTTGGCGAAGCCCTGCCGAGATCCCCGCTGCATCCACCACCACGCCGTCGTGCTGCTGGATCTCCATCAACCTCTCCTTCTCCCTTTCTGGATCAAGAAGGAGGAGACGTCTTCCCAACCGTACGTGTGTTGAACGCGGCCGTGTTTTCCGTTCGGCACTCCGTCATCGGTGATTTGGATCACGACGAGTACGACTCCATCAACCCCGTTCTCTTGAACGCTTCCGCTCGCGATCTACAAGGGTATGTAGATGCACTCCTTTTCCCCTCGTTGCTAGATAACTCCATAGATTGATCTTGGTGAAGCATAGAAATTTTTTGATTTCTGCTACGTTACCCAACACGTGGCTTCTACGACTGGTGATTACCAAGTTAGGCCAAAAGCCTAAGCTTGGGGGAGTACGTATTTTCACCAACATTACATTCATGTTCACACATTTCATTCTAGTTGTTGGTGTTCACACTTTTTCATTGTATTATCCATGTTAAATTTATTTTCTCGCCTATTTCTTGTGTGTTTGAAAAACTTTGAGAAAATCCAAAAACATATTTCTTGCTTCTTTTTTATTTTTCTTTCTAGTTTAAATTGTTGTAGCACTAAGACAAAAATCCCAAAAGATTTCCTTGTTCTTCTTTTACTTGTTGGGAGCTTTCTCGTCTAAATAGTTTTTCTCTTTTTTGCTTTTTGCTTTTTGTTTGCTTGTTTACAAAAAACCAAAAACTCCAAAAATATTTCGATGTGTTTTCCTGAATTTCTTTTATTTTTATTGAGTCATACCGAGGAGAAGACCACGATGAAAATGTTGAGTGGCTCTCATATGCGTTATTGTTGATCTGACAAAGAGCTTATATTACCTTGTCTTCTCCTTTTGAATAAAATGTTCGCGGATTCCAGCTTAGTCCACGGCAGTCTTGCACTATTATAATTTTGAAATCGTTTGGTCGTGCAAGTGAAAGGCAATAATGACGATATTCGATGAACTCGACTTGTTCTGTTTTTGTAAATATGTTTAACCTATTATGATCAAACATGTTCGCAATAACATTTAGAGATTATAATTTCTCATGCCATGCATAAGTAGCTAGGAGTGGATAATGAGTTATCTTGGATGTCAACATTGCGTTTAAATGATTGTGATGTAGTATGATGATATGGTATCCTCCTCTGAATGTTCGAGTGGCTTGACTTGGCACATGTTCAGGCATGTAGTTGAATCAAAAGCAACATAGCTTCTATGATATTTATGTTTATGGTGTTCATATCCTACTCATGCTAGTATCCAATGTTACTTATGCATAATGCATGTTCATGACCATTGTTGCTCTCTAGCTGGCCGCTTCTCAACCTATTTGCTAGCCTTCGCATGTACTAAGTGGGAATTCTACTTATACATCAAAAACCTAAAACTCAAGTTATTCCAGATAAGTCCACCATACCTACCTATACACTACAAAAAAATACACTTCCGTGATGATACGTGTTTTTCATAGTAGGTCACGTTTTCTGTCATGCATGTACATCCATGATGATTTTCTGACAGAATCAAGATAGTCATACATGTGATGTCGTAGAAGTGTTCCATGACATTACCAAAATTATCATCACGGAAGTGTCCACTTCCATGACGAGAAATCGCGCGTCACAGAAGTGCTTTCGTCAAGGATGACCGACACATGGCATCCACCATAACAGAACTCCGTTAAGACATCGGGTCCGGCTTTGGATCCGATAACCCGTTAACAGCCCCGACCAATGGGGATTTTCCACGTGTAAAATCATTATTGGCTGGAGGAAACACATGTCGGCTCACAGTTGGGACACATGTCATCCACTCATTGGACCGAAGGAGCCTATGATACGTCGACACGTGGCACGGCCCAACAGAGGCCCATTCCTATGAAAAGGCCGGCCCGTTTGACTTTGTCAAAAGGTGGCGGGCCAGCCCACGGGAAGCCTGTTAACGGCTTGTTCGCATATAGCCGATTTACAGCCCGCTAACCCGGGGCCCGTTACGACCTCTTCGAATTAGGCCCAGTAGCGTCATCTGGGCCGTCCAATATGATTCCAGCCCGTTTTAACTTCCGGCCCATGTGTGGCCCATGACTTCTTTCGGCCCATATGAGGCCCTTTGTAACTCTTGGCCCATTAACGGCCCGTTGTGAAACTGGCCCGTAAAGAACAGTGTATCACTTTATACCCATTAACGGCCCGTTATTCCATTGGGCCGTTTCCAGCCCAAGTTATCTTTCGGCCTTCTCAGGGCCCATTGGTTCTTGAGCTCATTTGCAGCATTCGGTTACATACGGCCCGTTACTGTCATTTTCCGCTTGTGGGCCAAATTCAGCTCGTCGTTGTAGTCGGCCCGTTTGTGGACCGTTAATACGTTGGGCCGTTTTCATGTAAAAAACCCGTTGGGCTGTTTTCACAGAGTAATCAAATACGGCCTATTAACGACCCGTTATGGTCCACGAACAGTACGTCCCATGATTGGGGAAATGACGATACGCCCCGTAGAAGGCACATGGATCCTACGGCCCGTATGAGGCCCATGGATCGTACGACCCGTAGAAGGCCGGTGGATCGCACGGCCCGTAGAAGGCCCATGGACCCTACGGCCCATAGAAGGCCCATGGACCCTACGGCCCGTAGAAAGCCCATGAATCCTAAGGCCCGTAGAAGGCGTATATAGAAGGCCAATGTATCCTACGGCCCGTATAGAACACCAATGGATCCTACGGCCGGAAGAAGGCCCATGGAACATACGGCCTGCAGGAGGCCCATGGTTACAACAGTCCGTGTGTTGCCATGATTATTTTGGCCTAGTTACCAAAAATAGGCTATTGTAGCCACTAGAAAAACACAGAAAAAGAACTGCAGTGACTACAAGCAAACAACTAAACAAGACAATAAGGAAATAAATAAGCAAGCAATAGACGCTAGCCTGTTACCGCTATTACCCATATTACATCCACTGGGCCTCAAAATACGCCACCAGTGCAAATATAGGGAACAAAGCAGCATATTACATACACTGGCCGTCAAAATTGGCCACCAGTGCAAATAAACGCGGCAGCAAAACAAGAGGATAACTGAAACAACTTCAGAAGAGCTCAAGAAACATTATCCTGGGTATCCACCATGCTGGCAATAAGCTTAGCAAGCTTATTATCTTTGGCCTGTTTGGCGCTAAAATCCTCCAACACTTGCTGTTGCACCAGAAAGTAGGCATCTGAATGCTCCAGGGACTTCCGCAGTCCTTCCGCTTCTTGTCACAGCACAGGTGATCGATGTCTTTCAGCTTGTAGTTGAGACTGAAGAAACCGAACTGATTCAGACAGTGAGTTTGAATAGCTTGTGCAAGCGGTAGTGGCCAGTAACTCGAACACTAAACCAAGACATGACATTGGGGTTGTCTTGCTGTCTTCAAGATAGTCTTCCTTAGTTGTTTTATCACCTTTGTTGGAGACCAACAAATATGTGTCACTATCCTGAACCTTATCTGCATTACTTCCTTTACCATTGCTTAATAAGGCACTCTTCCCCAATATTCTGTCAGCATTCTAAAAGAAGAAACAAGCAGACACATAACAAGTTTAGCATGTACTAGTATATGAAACTCATTTCGGTGAACCGGTTCATTAGTAAGGTGGACAGGATTAAACTACCAAGTCTTCTATTGCCAAGTACTAGTACATAATAAAAGCATCAAACAAACATATATCTATGTCCTATGGTCACTGCATTGTCTTGCCAAATCAAAATAGAGACACGGTTCAAATCATATCAGTTCAAGACAAAGCAGCAGTGAAAGAATACAAAGCGTGGGAAACTACACGGCACAACAAGATTTCAGATGGGTACCACGGGTCTATATTTACAACAACACTATTGGCTCTGTTGTGATGCTAGTAATGTGCATGATATGCAAGTCAACTGTATACACAATTGAAATTGAAATCAACAGATCTATTGATAAGAGCAAACCTGTTAAAGAAACATGCGTGAACATACCTGCCGTGCCATTGGAGTTTTGTTTGGGTCCTTCAATTTAAAAATAAGTTTGTATGAGTAAATACAGTGATACAAGAGCAAAGCAATCATAGTTAAAAAAGGCGCGCCTAAGCGAGCGCTTAAGCGCGCCTAGGCTCTAGGCGTTGGCAAAATGCATTGCGCATAACTACGCTTAATCTGTGCATAACTGCGCATAAGCATGCGCTGTGGTCAGTAAAGCACAAGGCGGTGGCAAAACGCACAATTAACGCCTAGGGCTTTTTTGAACTATGATAGCAATGGAATCTTAAATTAGAATAGTTGTTCTTTAGGTTTACGCACTTGTTCTACATGAACAGAGTACAGTAAGATGCAAGAATATAATACTTAAAAATAGAAAATGAGCTCATAGACCTTACCACATTCTTGGTTTGGGACCAGTACAGAACAAGGCATTCCCAGTCATCGTCCAGTAAATGTGTCTTAGGAGAACGTAAGGGAATTTGATGAGTTTCTTTGTCGGTGAAGTACGTTTTCTTCAGGTAATTCCGATACTGCCACCAAGCATTCTTGAAGATAGCAGAGGTATTAGCACAGGTTACCTCATCCTGAGTTTCCAAATCGGTCCTTCTCTATAGAGAAAAATGGGAAAATTTGTTGTATTATAACCATCATGGAGGTAGGATGTATGGGACGAAGCAAAGTAATTGACATGAATAACATTACTTACACATAACTCCTAGACAAACACCTGCAACTGGCATTTTCCTTCATCTTCAGTATAATATTTCCAAGATGGGAAGATGCGCACACACGATTTAACAACATCAAATGCGATAGATGCTAAACTACGACTAGCTGGTTGTGCTTCCTCCATAGGAATAGGCGTACTAACTAGTGGAGTTGGGGTTCGCCGTGATAGTACTGGCCCTTTGGGCACTGGAGCTGCCTTACTAACTGCTCTTGTTTGGGAGCTCTGTGGTGGAGATGGTGTTGTGTCAACATGAACTGGGTTAATATCGGCTGGGGTTGGGGTTAGATTGGGTGAAGTTGGTTCTCTGTCCATCGCAATAGGGGTGCAATCTGCGAGAGTTTGGGTTATGTGTGGTAGGGCTGGTTCTTGTGCATGTACAACTGGGGTGCTATCTCCAACAAGAGGTAGCACTGTTCTATTTAAAGACCGTGTTTTTAGTCCACTAGATACTGGCATGACCCACTCCAATTCAAATGGCTGATAAACCGGAAACATAGTTGAATATACAGACATTGTATGAGAGACAGATGCAATAGATAGTGTGGAAAAAAGAGGGCATGAAATAGTTGACATGTATATTGTTTAACTAAAACGGATAGCATGACATAATTTCACAAATATGATGTCTATCTAAACTGGATAACATAGCATAACATAATTCAAAGATATGATGAATAACAAAACAGGATCGCATGACATAATTCACCTACATGTTATCTAAGTAATCAGGATCGCATCATTTAATTCACATATGTGATTTATATGCTAAACAGAGGCATCCGATATGATGTCTGAACTAAGAACATGGTGTTGAATATTGTGTATATGATGTCTAAACTATGCAATGCAAGACACCATATGCATGATATGAGAAGTATAATCGTGCCAAGTTAGAGCATACACCTCGGTGGGGGAATAGGGCTGGTCATCTGTCTCTGAATCCATCTCCATGGAGCTATTGGGACCCAACAAGAGATCTGCTTCGATAGGTAGCGCTGTCTGCTCTGAAGGCCTTGTTTTCACTCCAGATTTTCCATCTCCCACCCAAATGGCTGATTCACAGGAAGAGTAGTTTAATGTACAAACATTGTCGACAAATGGAAATGTAATGAAGAAAAGGATGGGGAAGATATCATTCAAATATATGATGCCTTGTTAAATAGGATGGCATTGCACATTTCACATATATTATGGCTGGCTAAAAGACATGACACTGCATAATTCCCATATATGATATAGAAACTAAACATGTGGCATTACATAACATGTCTAAACTAACTATATAACATATATGATGTCAAAAGTAGGCACTGCAAGGCAACATATGCATGATATGACTAACATCATCATGCCAAGGTAGAGCAAACACCTTGGGGGGTAAATAGGATTGGTCAGCGGCATCTGAATCCGCCTCAGAATAGATATTTTCCTATGGATTACAATCTAGAGAGGGGTGGGGAGGGTTTGCCATTGAACCCACCATGGAGCGATGTCTGCATGACATTGTATTGCCGTGCAAAACTCTTATCTTTTTCTCTACATGTTCAGCATGACTGTGTACAATATCTGACATGCATACAAAAAATATGGTGAGATTATGTAAGGAGAGCATTCAGAAATTTAGAGTGATGGTAATAACCAGTGGATGGATCCAAAAATAATGATAGCAGGCTGATGATTGCTTTAATTTAATAAAAAGACAGATGATGATTGCTTTACTATTTGTTTCCCACCCAAGATGAACAACATAGGCATACCCTAGGTGAACCAGATATTAGACATACAGACTATTCATTGCTGCCTCGATATGTGCCCCACAACTAATTTAGAACTCAAGTTTGAACATTAATTTGAACCTGACTCAAGTTAGGATATTATTCTGCCACTAATGCACTTGGTCTTGTTTTCATGCATAGGATTTTGAAAAGTAGGTACAGGTGGATGTTTTGCTTCATTCCTTTCAACAAAATGCAGGAATAATTGAATAGTAGAGTGCCATTGGAAAATTCCCTATTGCTATGTTTTTTCCGTTGAACCAAAATAGCCCTAATGGATCGACATGAATGTATAGTAATAAGTGATGCAACAAGTGTACAACCTCTTTGCCGTAGCCGTGTAGACCTCATGATCATTGGGTTGGTCGCTGAAGCAGTTGAGGCAGAGATGGCTATCGGAGGTGTGGAGGAAGATCCGAGGAATCTGTAGACAGCGTCTAGGGCACTGCTCTATTGTGATGGATCGTTCTGTCGTTGGAGCAGCTCCGGTGAGCCATAAGACGTCAAGGCTGAAGCAGCACAAAACAGACATCGTCAATCTCAAGTGGGATTCTAATAGCATCTCCAATAGATGATGTAAAATTTACATCACCAAAAACCACTACCAAATCAACTGCCATACCTTTCGGTATTTGTGAGGATGTGCCAGTTGTTGTTGCTAATGTTACTATTTTGACTAACTTTGCTATACTTGAGATACCTGAGGATGACAACATGTCAATTATCCTTGGTAGACCCTTCTTGAATACTACAGGGGCTGTTATTGATTGCAATAAAAGCAAGATCATTTTTCATATCAATGGTAATGAGCATACGGTGCACTTTCCGAAGAAACAATCCCAAGTGAAATGTATTAATGTTATTGAAAATTCTCCGACAATCACTATTGGAAGTTTTCAACTACCTCTACCAAGTGTTAAAAAGAAATATGAAATGCTTTGTTGGGGACAGTCATATCCCCGTCGAGGTAACTTAGTGATTTACGAAAGTTCTTCGGTTTCATGCTAATCGAAAGTAGTTGTTAATAAGACTTGATAAACCTTATTAATGGATCATTTTTGAGAGGTATGAAGTTGATGAATTTAGTGAGCACTACCTTCTGTCCCTACCTTTTGTTTTCTATTTTTATTAGTTAAATAAAATAAAATGCCATGTTTTATCTGTTTTCTGAGTTTTCCGTGCAATAAAAAATGACCCAAAAATAAAAGTTCTCAGAATCTTCTGAAAATTTAAAACGATTTTTTCTGAATATTCAAGAATTTTTGGTGCAAATAATATCAGAGGGAGGTGCACCAGGTGGGCACAACCCACCAGGGCGCGCCAGGACCCCCAGGCGCGTCCGGGTGGGTTGTGGTCCCCACGTGGGCCCCCTCACTTATCTCTTCATCCCACATCATCACCTACCTCCAGAAAAAAATCACCATTGCTCTCTCTTTCGTGTTCTTGCTCTCAACCCCACGGATTTCGATCTCTTTGCTCGAAGCTCCGTTTCCAAAACTGTTTGGGGGGATTGTTGCTTGGTATGTGACTCTTCCGTGTGTCCAATTAGTTTTTGCTTTAGTGATTTATATTTTGAATAATTAGCTACCCTTGGTGCTACTGTAGATGAGCTTGCATGTTGAATTCTTGGAGTTCTAAGTAGTTTGAATGCTTGATGTAGCGACCCGACCTCAGACGGTCATGTCTCTGTGTTTCAGTGTCATCCCTGGATCAGTAATGCTGACACACACAGTACTCGAAGGATTTATAACAGAGTAGCAATCACACACTTATTACATCGAATGTCTCAAAAGAGAACTTATTACAATAATATGGCTTAAGGCCATCTAATACGATAACAACGGAAGGCTTGGAAGATAAAGTGAGTCCATCAACTCCAACGGCATAGCTGAGCTGCATGGCAACGACCTATCGAACCTTACTCCTCGTCTGAAAAGTCTGCAACATAATACGTTGCAGCCCGAGAACGGGTCAGCACATGGAATATGCTGGCAATGTAACACAGTAGAGCAATAACAGAATAATGCTACCACTACACGCATATTTGGCTGGTGGAAAGCTCTACGGTTACATTTTTTCGAAAAGCCAATTTTTCCCTACAAGAAAGGAATAAATTTTAATTTAACTATCATGGTGGTTGAAACATCATTGAGAAGGTATAACCCCAACTCAATCCCAATTAAAGTTGTTAACATCCCAGCAATATTAATTTAGAGTGATGAGATACATGTGAATACTCAAGTACTAGATACTCAGAATTGTCCATAACCGGGGACACGGCTAGCCATGATTAGATTGTACACTCTGCAGAGGTTTGCGCACTTTTCCCCACAAGACTCGATCGCCTCCGTTGATTTCTCGCGCTGCATGGTGTTTCAGAAACGGATGACCGAGACACAGTCTTTCGGAAACATTAACTCTTTACTCCCGGTAGACCATACCAAACCTACAAACCCACTACCTGCTGATCTACCTCTTCAACAGCTTCACGTAACTTACTCAACTATGCTAGAGCCCACAATAGCTTGCAGCTGCACACGGAAGTTTCTAGCATGAATAATCTCAGTTCCCTTTGAGCCTGGGTGGCGGTCCATAGGAAGATCACACGGGTACCCCGGGATTTCCAAAACAAAACAGACAACACTGGGATCCCCAGGTGCCTCAATCCACCCAGATGTGTATTAAAGTTGCCACCTCAAGTTAACCATTAATTAACAATCTCACATCTGTCATGGATAACTCTCAAACCCAACCACGTCTACGAGCATAGCATAGCAATTTAAGCAACACGTAGAAGTAACTCCCAATGGTTTGATAATAACAGGGCAATAGGTTCTACCTCAACTACTACTTCCCAACCCACAAGTTAATGACATCCTAATCATGCAATGTGTGAGGGTTGAAACTAATGCATAAAACCTGGGTATGAAAAGAGTATGATCAAAGTGTTACTTGCCTTGCTGACGATCCGGGAATCCTAGAGACTCGTAGTAACACGCTTCGCACTCCGGGAATTCTATCGCAAGCAAACAATACATACATAAGCAACAAGCAAAGATGCACAAACGAAACTTCAATTGAAAGAGGTTGACCGGAGAGTTCAACTTAAGAACTCCGGTTCTCAAAAAGAATCAAACCAAACGAAGCAACGACACTCAAACGGCGAAAGAAACATGATCCGTTTACTAATCTGAACTAGGGTCAAATTTTACAGAGGCAAAAACTTGTTTGAGTTGGCTATTCGGAAAGAGGGTTTCAAGATGAAACTCCAGGCCTTGAATCGCCTGATTCCGATAAACGAGCGAAAAGTTAAACTAGAACGAAAATCGGATCAGAAATTGCGATCGGAAAAATCACGGAATAAATCTGATAAAAAGAAAAACGCGAACGGCTAAACGAACGAGTGTTCGTTAGCAGAAACTAAACGATGAACACGTTCATTAGAACGAACGAACGAGCGAACGCTCGCTAAGTAAAAAAACGAAAAAAAAACGATCTATATAAAAAAACGAACTAGGTTTTTTTTAACCAAAGGGGTTTTCAAAAACACTGGGCGGCGGGGCGGCTACCTCCGGCGAGGCGGGCGGCTCCGGCGGGGCTCGGCGAGG
>NC_057813.1:743797737-743811988 GCF_018294505.1 Triticum aestivum
GGCGACTTGGCGGAGGGGGCAAGGCGGCGGGAGGCGGACTCCGGAGTTCGGGTCGGCGGCGGCGGGGCGCGCGCGCATGCAGGAGGCGGCGGCGGCAGGCGGCTGGGCCGGCCTGCTCGGCTGGGCCCTAAGCCTAGTCGGGCGCGGTCTCTTTTTTTTAAAACGTTCCGCCGAAACTTAGAAAAATCCTAGAAAAAAATAAATAAAAATCTAAAAATACCAAAATAAGTTTTCTCCGTCTAAATGGAATATTTAGAACAGGATGAACTTTTCTTGGACCCTAAAATGCAAATTTTGAAACATGCAATTTTTTCCTAGGGCGAATAAAATTCCAAAATAAATCAAATAAAAACCAAATAATGATTTTAACATTTTTCCTCCGATATTTCAATTATTTTGGAGAAGTCATATTATCTCCCCTCATTTATTATTTAAAAGGATATGAAATATTTTCCAGAGAGAAAATAATTAAAACCAAAAATCCTCGTCTTCACTACTTGATAAAAATCAAATATGAAAATCAAAAAATCCCCAACTCTCTCCGAGGGTCCTTGAGTTGCTTAGGATTTCGAGGATTGCAAACAAAAGGCAATAAAATATGATATGCATGGATGACCTATGTATAACATGCCAAATTGAAAATTTGGGATGTTACACTTGCTATGGCCTCTATACATCCCTATGAGTAGTTGCTTACAGTTTTGTGAAGTTTTGTTGAGAAAAATTTTGTGGACTAAAAATATCAGGATTTTGTTCATAGGAAAAGGATGAATATCTTTAGGAAGTTTGCTTGCAAGAAGAACTCCAAGGCAGTTATTAGGGAGTCATCTGACAGTGATCTCCATACCCGCAGATTGGCGGAGTTACGACCATGCGAATGGCCGCATAACCCGTTCATGGAAGGGGCCAGAATCCTTCAAGAGTTTGCACAATACACTGCTAATGCAGGCGTCACCGACTTCATCGCAACTGAATGCGAACAGTATCATCTCCTCACAAGTTCCTTCATGCAAAATTTCCATTTCCATTCTAGAAATAATCCCCCTGAGGTGCAGTTTAATTTATATGCTGAACACCATCAGATACCACTTACATAATTTTGTGACATATCCATGCTTGCTTCTTATGGTGGTTTGGTAGAGCCTAGACCTGCGGAGTGTGATGGTTTTTACCGTACTCTGACATTGGGGGATGAGAGAGGGGTATCGGGTGTCACCGCCACTAGCTTACATTTTCCTGTTGTACATTATTTTGCTCTATTTATTGCAAAGTGCTTACTTGCAAGAGAGAAAGTAGGTGCACTTAGCACTCCAGACTTTGTTGTTTTACGTTGTGCACTTAATGGCAACAACACTTATAGCTTGGGAGCTATTGTGGCACATCGCCTTTACATTAACAGATCCAAGGGTAAAATACATGGTGGTATTTATGCTACTCGCTTAGCGAATCACTTTAAGGTTCAGATACGCCAGCATGATTATCCTTTGCCCAAGGTTTAACTAGATCGAGCAGCTATGGAAGACCACCAGTTTATTTCTGCCGATTACCATGATATTCCTATTCCTTATAACTTAGTTTTTAGAGAGAGAACTTGTGATATTATTCCATTGCCTGCACCTGCTTTGTTTGACCCTATTGCCAGACACGGACATAGGATTATGCCTGAAGACATCGTTGCTTACCGAAACAACCTGGCTGGGGCATAGGAGGACCCTCAGCAGTGGGACCCTCAGGTGCCCGCTCCCCAGCACTTCAAGATAGGACCTCATGGTGTTGGAAATATGCCCTAGAGGCAATAATAAAATGGTTATTATCATATATCTTTGTTCATGATAATTTTCTATTATTCATGCTATAATTGTGTTATCCGGAAATCATAATACATGTGTGAACGTATAGACCACAACGTGTCCCTAGTAAGCCTCTAGTTGACTAGCTCGTTGATCAACAGATAGTCAAGGTTTCCTGACTATGGACATTGGATGTCATTGATAACGGGATCACATCATTAGGAGAATGATGTGATGGACAAGACCCAATCCTAAGCGTAGCACAAAGATCGTGTAGTTCGTTTTGCTAGAGCTTTTCCAAATGTCAAGTATCATTTCCTTAGACCATGAGATTGTGCAACTCCCGGATACGTAGGAGTGCTTTGGGTGTGCCAAATGTCACAACGTAACTGGGTGACTATAAAGGTACACTACGGGTATCTCCGAAAGTGTCTGTTGGGTTGGCACGAATCGAGACTGGGATTTGTCACTCCGTATGACGGAGAGGTATCTCTGGGCCCACTCGGTAATGCATCATCATAATCAGCTCAATGTGACCAAGTGTCTAGTTACGGGATCATGCGTTACGGTACGAATAAAGTGACTTGCCGGTAACGAGATTAAACAAGGTATTGGGATACCGACGATCGAGTCTCGGGCAAGTAACGTACCGATTGACAAAGGGAATTGTATACGGATTGATTGAATCCTCGACATCGTGGTTCATCCGATGAGATCATCGAGGAGCATGTGGGAGCCAACATGCGTATCCAGATCCCGCTGTTGGTTATTGACCGGAGAGTCGTCTCGGTCATGTCTGCATGTCTCCCAAACCCGTACGGTCTACACACTTAAGGTTCGGTGACGCTAGGGTTGTAGAGATATTAGTATGCAGTAACCCGAAAGTTGTTCGGAGTCTCGGATGAGATCCCGGACGTCACGAGGAGTTCCGGAATGGTCTGGAGGTAAAGATTTATATATAGGAAGTCAAGTTTCGGACATCGGGAAAGTTTCGGGGGTCACCGATATTGTACCGGGACCACCGGAAGGGTCCCGGGGGTCCACCGGGTGGGGCCACCTATCCCGGAGGGCCCCATGGGCTGAAGTGGGGAGGGGAACCAGCCCCTGGTGGGCTGGTGCGCCCCCCTTGGGCCTCCCCCTGCGCCTAGGGTAGGAAACCCTAGGGGTGGGGGGCGCCCCCTTGGCTTGGGGGGCAAGCCACCACCTTGGACGCTGCCCCCCCCCCCCCTTGGAGATCCCATCTCCTAGGGCCGGCGCCCCCCCCCCCCCAACTAGGGGCCCTATATATAGTGGGGGGAAGGGAGGGCAGCCGCACCCTAGCCCCTGGCGCCTCCCTCTCCCTCTCCAACACCTCCTCCTCTCCGTAGAGCTTGGCGAAGCCCTACCGAGATCCCCGCTGCATACACCACCACGCCGTCGTGCTGCTGGATCTCCATCAACCTCTCCTTCCCCCTTGCTGGATGAAGAAGGAGGAGACGTCTTCCCAACTGTACGTGTGTTGAACGAGGAGGTGTTGTCCGTTCGGCACTCGGTCATCGGTGATTTGGATCACGACGAGTACGACCCCATCAACCCCGTTCTCTTGAACGCTTCCGCTCGCGATCTACAAGGGTATGTAGATGCACTCCTTTTCCCCTCGTTGAAAGATAACTCCATAGATTGATCTTGGTGAAGCGTAGAAAATTTTTGATTTCTGCTACGTTACCCAACACATGGCTTCTACAACTGGTGATTACCAAGTAAGGCCAAAAGCCTAAGCTTGGGGGAGTAAGTATTTTCACCAACATTACATTCATGTTCACACATTTCATTCTAGTTGTTGGTGTTCACACTTTTTCATTGTATTATCCATGTTAAATTTATTTTCTCGCCTATTTCTTGTGTGTTTGAAAAACTTTGAGAAAATCCAAAAACATATTTCTTGCTTCTTTTTTATTTTTCTTTCAAGTTTAAATCGTTGTAGCACTAAAACGAAAACCCCAAAAGATTTCCTTGTTCTTCTTTTACTTGTTGGGAGCTTTCTCGTCTAAATAGTTTTTCTCTTTTTTGCTTTTTGCTTTTTGTTTGCTTGTTTAAAAAAACCAAAAACTCCAAAAATATTTCGATGTGTTTTCCTGAATTTCTTTTTATTTTTATTGAGTCATACCGAGGAGAAGACCACGATGAAAATGTTGAGTGTCTCTCATATGCGTTATTGTTGATCTGACAAAGAGCTTATATTACCTTGTCTTCTCCTTTTGAATAAAATGTTCGCGGATTCCAGCTTAGTCCACGGCAGTCTTGCACTATTATAATTTTGAAATCGTTTGGTCGTGCAAGTGAAAGGCAATAATGACGATATTCGATGAACTCGACTTGTTCTATTTTTGTAAATATGTTTAACCTATTATGATCAAACATGTTCGCAATAACATTTAGAGATTATAATTTCTCATGCCATGCATAAGTAGCTAGGAGTGGATAATGAGTTATCTTGGATGTCAACATTGCGTTTAAATGATTGTGATGTAGTATGATGATATAGTATCCTCCTCTGAATGTTCGAGTGGCTCGACTTGGCACATGTTCAGGCATGTAGTTGAATCAAAAGCAACATAGCTTCTATGATATTTATGTTTATGGTGTTCATATCCTACTCATGCTAGTATCCAATGTTACTTATGCATAATGCATGTTCATGACCGTTGTTGCTCTCTAGCTGGCCGCTTCTCAACCTATTTGCTAGCCTTCGCATGTACTAAGTGGGAATTCTACTTATACATCAAAAACCTAAAAATCAAGTTATTCCAGATAAGTCCACCATACCTACCTATACACTACAAAAAAATACACTTCCGTGATGATACGTGTTTTTCATAGTAGGTCACGTTTTCTGTCATGCATGTACATCCATGATAATTTTCTGACAGAATCAAGATAGTCATACATGTGATGTCGTAGAAGTGTTCCATGACATTACCAAAATTATCATCACGGAAGTGTCCACTTCCATGACGATAAATCGCGCGTCACAGAAGTGCTTTCGTCAAGGATGACCGACACGTGGCATCCACCGTAACAGAACTCTGTTAAGCCATCGGGTCCGGTTTTGGATCCGATAACCCGTTAACAGCCCCGACCAATGGGGATTTTCCACGTGTAAAATCATTATTGGCTGGAGGAAACACATGTCGGCTCAAAGTTGGGACAGATGTCATCCACTCATTGGACCGAAGGCGCCTATGATACGTCGACACGTGGCACGGCCCAACAGAGGCCCATTCCTGTGAAAAGGCCGACCCGTTTGACTTGGTCAAAAGGTGGCGGGCCGGCCCACGGGAAGCCTATTAATGGCTTGTTCGCATATAGCCCATTTACAGCCCGCTAACCCAGGGCCCGTTACGACCTCTTCGAATTAGGCCCAGTAGCGTCATCTGTGCCGTCCAATATGATTCCAGCCCGTTTTAACTTCCGGCCCATGTGTGGCCCATGACTTCTTTCGGCCCATATGAGGCCCTTTGTAACTCTTGGCCCATTAACGGCCCGTTGTGCAACTGGCCCGCAAAGAACAGTGTATCACTTTATACCCATTAACGGCCCATTATTCCAATGGGGCCGTTTCCAGCCCAAGTTATCTTTCGGCCTTCTCAGGGCCCATTGGTTCTTGGGCTCATTTGCAGCATTCGGTTACATACGGCCCGTTACTGTCATTTTCTGCTTGTGGGCCAAATTCAGCCTGTCGTTGCAGTCGGCCCGTTTGTGGACCGTTAATACATTGGGCCGTTTTCATGTAAAAAAACCGTTGGGCTGTTTTCATAGAGTAATCAAATACGGCCTATTAACGGCCCGTTATGGTCCACGAACAGTACGGCCCATGATTGGCGAAATGACGATACTCCCCGTAGAAGGCCCATGGATCCTACGGCCCGTATGAGGCCCATGGATCGTACGGCCCGTAGAAGGCCAGTGGATCGCACGGCCCATAGAAGGCCCATGGACCCTACGGCCCGTAGAAAGCCCATGAATCCTAAGGCCCGTAGAAGGCGTGTATAGAAGGCCAAAGGATCCTACGGCCCGTATAGAACGCCAATGGATCCTACGGCTGGAAGAAGGCCCATGGAACATACGGCCTGCAGGAGGCCCATGGTTACAACAGTCCGTTTGTTGCCATGATTATTTTGGCCTAGTTACCAAAAATAGGCTATTGTGGCCACTAGAAAAACACAGAAAAAGAACTGCAGTGACTACAAGCAAACAACTAAACAAGACAATAAGGAAATAAATAAGCAAGCAATAAACGCTAGCTTATTACTGGTATTACACATATTACATCCACTGGGCATCAAAATTCGCCACCAGTGCAAATATAGGGAACAAAGCAGTATATTACATACACTGGCCGTCAAAATTGGCCACCAGTGCGAATAAACGCGGTAGCAAAACAAGAGGATAACTGAAACAACTTCAGAAGAGCTCAAGAAATGTTATCCTGGGTATCCACCATGCTGGCAATAAGCTTAGCAAGCTTATTAGCTTTGTCCTGTTTGGCGCTAAAATCCTCCAACACTTGCTGTTGCACCAGAAAGTATGCATCTGAATGCTCCAGGGACTTCCGCAGTCCTTCCGCTTCTTGTCACAGCACAGGTGATCGATGTCTTTCAGCTTGTAGTTGAGACTCAAGAAACCGAACTGATTCAGACAGTGAATTTGAATAGCTTGTGCAAGCGGTAGTGGCCAGTAACTCGAACACTAAACCAAGACATGACTTTGGGGTTGTCTTGCTGTCTTCAAGATAGTCTTCCTTAGCTGTTTTATCAACTTTGTTGGAGACCAACAAATATGTGTCACTATCCTGAACCTTATCTGCATTACTTCCTTTACCATTGCTTAATAAGGCACTCTTCCCCAATATTCTGTCAGCATTCTAAAAGAAGAAACAAGCAGACACATAACAAGTTTAGCATGTACTAGTATATGAAACTCATTTCGGTGAACCGGTTCATTAGTAAGGTGGACAGGATTAAACTACCAAGTCTTCTATTTCCAAGTACTAGTACATAATAAAAGCATCAAACAAACATATATCTATGTCCTATGGTCACTGCATTGTCTTGCCAAATCAAAATAGAGACACAGTTCAAATCATATCAGTTCAAGACAAAGCAGCAGTGAAAGAATACAAAGCGTGGGAAACTACACGGCACAACAAGATTTCAGATGGGTACCACGGGTCTACATGTACAACAACACTATTGGCTCTGTTGTGATGCTAGTAATGTGCATGATATGCAAGTCAACTGTATACACAATTGAAATAGAAATCAACAGAGCTATTGATAAGAGCAAACCTGTTAAAGAAACATGCGTGAACATACCTGCCGTGCCATTGGAGTTTTGTTTGGATCCTTCAATTTAAAAATAAGTTTGTATGAGTGAATACAGTGATACAAGAGCAAAGCAATCATAGTTAAAAAAGGCGCGCCTAAGCGAGCGCTTAAGCGCGCCTAGGCTCTAGGCGTTGGCAAAACGCATTGCGCATAATCTGTATGAGTGAATACAGTGATACAAGAGCAAAGCAATCATAGTTAAAAAAGGCGCGCCTAAGCGAGCGCTTAAGCGCGCCTAGGCTCTAGGCGTTGGCAAAACGCATTGCGCATAACTACGCTTAATCTGTGCATAACTGCGCATAAGCATGCGCTGTGGTCAGTAAAGCGCAAGGCGGTGGCAAAACGCATAATTAATGCCTCGGGCTTTTTTGAACTATGATAGCAATGAAATCTTAAATTAGAACAGTTGTTTTTTAGGTTTAGGCACTTGTTCTACATGAACAGAGTACAGTAAGACGCAAGAATATAATACTTAAAAATAGAAAATGAGCTCATAGACCTTACCACATTCTTGGTTCGGGACCAGTACAGAACAAGGCATTCCCAGTCATCGTCCAGTAAATGTGTCTTAGGAGAACGTAAGGGAATTTGATGAGTTTCTTTGCCGGTGAAGTACGTTTTCTTCAGGTAATTTCGATACTGCCACCAAGCATTCTTGAAGATAGCAGAGGTATTAGCACAGGTTACCTCATCCTGAGTTTCCAAATCGGTCCTTCTCTATAGAGAAAAATGGGAAAATTTTGTTGTATTATAACCATCATGGAGGTAGGATGTATGGGACAAAGCAAAGTAATTGCCATGAATAACATTACTTACACATAACTCCTTGACAAACACATGCAACTTGCATTTTCCTTCATCTTCAGTATAATATTTCCAAGATGGGAAGATGTGCACATACGATTTAACAACATCAAATGCGATAGATGCTAAACTACGACTAGCTAGTTGTGCTTCCTCCATAGGAATAGGCGTACTAACTGGTGGAGTTGGGGTTCGCCGTGATAGTACTGGCCCTTTGGGCACTAGAGCTGCCTTACTAACTGCTCTTGTTTGGGAGCTCTGTGGTGGAGATGGTGTTGTGTCAACCGGAACTGGGTTAATATCGGCTGGGGTTGGTGTTAGATTGGGTGAAGTTGGTTCTCTGTCCATCGCAATAGGGGTACAATCTGCGAGAGTTTGGGTTATGTGTGGTAGGGCTGGTTCTTGTGCATGTACAACTGGGGTGCTATCTCCACCAAGAGGTAGCACTGTTCTATTTGAAGACCGTGTTTTTAGTCTACTAGATACTGGCATCACCCGCTCCAATTCAAATGGCTGATAAACAGGAAACATAGTTGAATGTACAGACATTGTATGAGAGACGGATGCAATAGATAGTGTGGAAAAAAGAGGGCATGAAATAGTTGACATGTATATTGTTTAACTAAAACGGATAGCATGACATAATTTCACAAATATGATGTCTATCTAAACTGGATAACATAGCATAACATAATTCAAAGATATGATGAATAACAAAACAGGATCGCATGACATAATTCACCTACATGTTATCTAAGTAATCAGGATCGCATCATTTAATTCACATATGTGATTTATATGCTAAACAGAGGTCATTCGATATGATGTATGAACTAAGAACATGGTGTTGAATATTGTGTATATGATGTCTAAACTATGCAATGCAAGACACCATATGCATGATATGAGCAGTATAACCGTGCCAAGTTAGAGCATACACCTCGGTGGGGGAATAGGACTGGTCATCTGTCTCTGAATCCATCTCCAAGGAGCTATCGGGACTCAACAAGAGATCTGCTTCGACAGGTAGCGCTGTCTGCTCTGAAGGCCTTGTTTTCACTCCAGATTTTTCCATCTCCCACCCAAATGGCTGATTCACAGGAAGAGTAGTTATTGTACAAACATTGTCGACAAATGGAAATGTAATGAAGAAAAGGATGGGCAAGATATCATTCAAATATATGATGCCTGGTTAAATAGGATGGCATTGCACATTTCACATATATTATGGCTGGCTAAAAGACATGAGACTGCATAATTCCCATATATGATATAGAAACTAAACAGGTGGCAATACATAACATGTCTAAACTAACTAGATGACATATATGATGTCAAAAGTAGGCACTGCAAGGCAACATATGCATGATATGACTAACATCATCATGCCAAGGTAGAGCAAACACCTTGGGGGGTAAATAGGATTGGTCAGCGGCATCTGAATCCGCCTCAGAACAGATATTTTCCTCTGGATTACAATCTGGAGAGGGGTGGGGAGGGTTTGCCATTGAACCCACCATGGAGCGATGTCTGCATGACATTGTATTGCCGCGCAAAATTCTTCTCTTTTTCTCTACATGTTCAGCATGACTGTGTACAATATCTGACATGCATACAAAAAATATGGTGAGATTATGTAAGGAGAGCATTCAGAAATTTAGAGTGATGGTAACAACCAGTGGATGGATCCAAAAATAATGATAGCAGGCTGATGATTGCTTTAATTTAATAAAAAGACAGATGATGATTGCTTTACTATTTGTTTCCCACCCAAGATGAACAACATAGGCATACCCTAGGTGAACCAGATATTAGACAGACAGACTATTCATTGCTGCCTCGATATGTGCCCCACAACTAATTTAGAACTCAAGTTTGAACATTAATTTGAACCTGACTCAAGTTAGGATATTATTCTGCCACTAATGCACTTGGTCTTGTTTTCATGCATAGGATTTTGAAAAGTAGGTACAGGTGGATGTTTTGCTTCATTCCCTTCAACAAAATGCAGGAATAATTGAATAGTAGAGTGCCATTGGAAAATTCCCTATTGCTATGTTTTTTCCATTGAACCAAAATAGCCCTAATGGATCGACATGAATGTATAGTAATAAGTGATGCAACAAGTGTACAACCTCTTTGCCGTAGCCGTGTAGACCTCAAGATCATTGGGTAGGTCACTGAAGTAGTTGAGGCAGAGATGGCTGTCGGAGGTGTGGAGGAAGATCCGAGGAATCTGTAGACAGCATCCAAGGCACTGCTCTGTTGTGATGGATCGTTCTGTCGTTGGAGTAGCTCCGGTGAGCCGTAAGACGTCAAGGCTGAAGCAGCACAAGACAGACATCGTCAATCTCAAGTGGGATTCTAATAGCATCTCCAATAGATGATGTAAAATTGATGTAAAATTTACATCACCAAAAACCACATGACTACAATAGATGAGGTAAAAACTGTTGACTCTGAACTTAACTGTCGAAACTGAAATTTACTGTGGAATCTGAATGGTACTGTCGAAACTGAACGCAATGGTAGCAGAGAGGCACTTGACATGTAGTTTAGGGAGGGCCTATAGTTCATCTTCAACCTGCACCCCCCTGAGCCGCCAGCCACCACCGGCCGAACCGCTGGCCCCAGCGCCTCCTCGCCGCCCCGAAACAACTCCCCACCGCCGCCCCGGCTAGCCCTCTAGGCCCCCGCCACCCCACCCTGAACCCCAAGATAGATAGTGCGGTACCTCTTCGGCGAGCCCCCGTCCCTGCTGCGGGTGGTTCTTCCTTAACTCCGGCAAGCCCCCCCCCCAACCCCTGAAAATCGATTGACCCAAAAGTCGATTCAGTCGATTGAAGTGTGGCTGAATCGGAGCAGACCAGCAGCACGAGTGAGGGGGAGAACTGCAGCAGCAGCGCGAGCGAGCGAGAGCCGGAGCAACAGCAGCTGGGCGAGCGAGCGATCGAGCGAGAGCCGGAGTAGCAGCAGTGGGAGCGAGCGAGCGAGAGCTGGAGCAACAGCAGCAGATCCGGCTAGTATGGCCGTCGCCGCCGAAGGGGCCTCGCACTGGGGGAGAGCCGTCATGGAGATGTCGCCCACGGCGCTGGCTTCAAGGTAGCCGCTCCATAGGGGTGCGCGATGGAGCACCGTCGGCGCTAGGAAGTCGAGTTAAGGAGAAGGTGCGATGCGATGAGTGTACAACCTCTTTGGTGGCGCCGAGTAGGCCTTGGCTTCGTCCGAGGAGTCGATGAGGATGATGCGGTTCCGGTGGAGCAGGTTAAGGCGGTGCTGCGGGGATGGAGCAGCCACGATAGATGAGACGATCGTTGGAGCAGCTCCTTGGAGGTGGAGCACGGGGCGGCTGAAGCGGCGGGACGACGAGATGGACGACGGATCCTCATCCGGGGAGGTGGAAGAGGGACGTCGAGCTGTTGCGGTGGACGACGTCGTCGGGGAAGAAGCTCCAGCTGGGCAGCGGTGAGGTGGCGGACGGAGGAGGGTGGGGTTTCACGGCTGGAGCGGAGAGGTTATGGCGGCCTGGGATTTCGAATGGCGAAAAGGGGGCGATGGGAGGGGGTGACCCATGACTTAGGGACGCGCTTGTCCAAAATGTAGGGTGTGTTACAAAAGTACCCCCCCCACCAATTTTAACTAGCGGCCCTTTCGCCTCAGGGTTAGAAGGGGGATTTCGCGTGTCGGGATTTGGCAGCTGGAGGGAGTTTTCGTGCGCATTGTAATTTCGGGATAGCAAGGCGCCAGTTTTGGGAGCACGATATCTGAATTTTCGGGATATAACAACGTGCAGGTTGAATTTTACGGACAAGCCTAACGTGTAGTAATATTGTACCTGTACGTACCAAATCAATTCGCACTTCCCTCAACCAAAAAGAAAACGAAAAAATTTAAACTATTCACACCACACAAAGAGAGTCTTGCCCCGTTTTACTATACAAATGCTATTCAAAGCTACTCCCTCCTTCCATCTATATAAGGCCTAATGCGTTTTCCGATGCTAACTCTGACCAAATATTAGAGCAATAATATATGACATGCAACTTACACAAAGCACACCGTTAAATTCGTCTGTGAAAGGTTCTTTCAATGATATAATTTTCACACATTGTGCATGTCATATACTACTAATCTTGTCAATAGTCAAAGGCGGTCTTTAAAAACTCATTACGCCCTATATAGATGGAAGGAGGGAGTATGAATCCATGTTATGTCCAATTAAATTTTTTCACTTGTTGTATAATGCATGTGACCTACTCATACCAACATTTTAGTGCATTCCAAATGTCTATACTACCGCTGCAATTCGAACTAAATTTGAATTCGTTTCTCTATTTCAATAAGAATCTACAATCATGATTGTTGCCAACTTCAACCATCATTCGTGTATTACCTTAATAACACACCACATGATTACTATAGAGACAGATATGAACTATGTGTACTACATGAACTCGAATTCTAATTTTTGAATACACTTGATGTTGATTCCAAATAATAGTACATTTGATGTACTAACTATATATTCATAATCTAAATCATGTTCCATACGTACACTGTGTTTATCACACAAAGTATAGTGCCCCGCCCCCTACATTATGACAAGTATTTAGACCTGAGCTGCAAAAGCCACACATTAGCCCAAATTATAGTCAATGTTCTATATATTATACGTAGTACTAGCAAGACGCCATGCGTTCCACAGAAGATCAACATGATCAAGGGGCCTAATTTGCAAATATGGAGAGGGATGTGGCTATCTTTTTTCAAAATTGCCATAGTTTCCTTCCTATCCGCCAGATATAAATCGGACGGCCTATATTGCAGGATGGCAGGCACACCATCATCAACAACTCCATTTTTTATAAGAAGTAGAGATAAAATATATTATATGTAGTATAACATGTTCATAACCACACCATGTGTATCACCGTTATATATATTCACACATGCGTCGGTTTAAAACACTATGATAAATTCTGCAAATATCCGAATTCGCTTTTTATAGTGCGGTATGATCTCTATTCGTCTTTTACACCCACACAATCCTCTTGTCTTTGTAGCTAGCGCTAACTTTCTCTCATGCATGCACATGCCCGCATCCCTCTCACCCTCCCTCAGCATTCTCTAGCTCCATCGCGCAAATTCGTCTTTTCACTTTAGGTCTTTCACCCATGGTGTGTATAGGCCCCCCAGCTCCTTCTTTACGGCACACATCAATCGATATGCCTCTCTAGCCAAGTGTGCCTAGCACAAACACAAGCTTCCCCTCTTCTCTTATCACCGTCCATGCGTCACTCCCACCACTCTTTTCATCGATCTTGTACTCGCACACTCCTTCTCCCTCGATATAGTATGCCTCTCGTACCACCTCCTAGATGCATCCCTCTCTCTCTATCCTTCTCCATGTGCCTCATTTGCTTCTAACACAGACATGCATGTATATCGATCGATCTCCCAACATATACCTAGATCGAGTTTAACTATCCCCTTCCCCATCGGTCGACGTACCTCACAAGTTATGTCTCTCATTTCTCTAACAAAGGGTTATTGATCTTCCTATGTAGTTACGTGTGCTTACCACAGCCATATCATCCTCCCTCATCATTCGTGCATGCCTCCTGACCCGTCTCTCACACGCACGTGCACAGACAAGCAGCCATCTCCTCTCTTATTGATATTGCGGGTGTGCCCTCCGTTTGTCTAGCAAGCCTATCCCACCATTTGTTAGAAGCAACTCCACTACCATCCCCTCCAACACTCTAGCTCTGTCTCTCTCCCAACCTTATTCCTCTCCTACACATATGCATGGATGCTGATCGATCTCCCTTAATACATGAGGTAGATCGATCTCCTTAATACATGAGGTAGGCCTCTCTCCTCCTCCACACATATACCAGCCATTGTACCTCTATAGTTAATTAGGCCTCCCTCTCCCTCCACCACACACCGATAGTCGAGCGCTGTAGGGAGGTATTCATGCCACAGAGACAAACTCCACATGTCCCCTCTCACCATCCAATAGGCCAGCCACTCTATATATTTGACGTGGGCACACACAAATTCGATGGCACTCTTTATCAATCGCGCGCGCACACACACACACACATCATCATCCCTCTCTTCGATTCTATGGACACCTCAAGCCGATGATACCTCCACTCTCTTCTCGTGGATCGCCCCCTCTATATATATGATATATTTAGGACTCTATTTCACACACATTGCATATGTTACATTTTTTGATTGACCCCCCCCCCCACCCACCCACAAAAAAAACTCTCACGAACC
>NC_057813.1:743812265-743820984 GCF_018294505.1 Triticum aestivum
CGAACCCAACACACTATATCTCTCTAGGTTTGTATCTCTCTCACACAACCCCACGTAAGTGGTGTACGTATACAAGAAGAGAATAGGTGCACCGTGCACGTACTCACGCTTTGTGCCCAGCCACACCCGCGCGGGTACACGGTGGAGCTCATTTCTTTACGAAATGGCAGCCCACGTGCTAATTTGAATGCGTGTAGCGGTTGTTTACCTAGGGAGGTCGTGGTACCACGCGTGCACGAAACAAAGTTCGACTTGATGCGTTGGCGCGTTATTTTTAAATAAAGTTATAGCGCTCAATGGCACGTACACAAAATATAAAACGATTTTTATGGAGAAAATGGTAGTCCGCTCCACTATATACAATGGAGCCTGCCTGCCTGGTCTGTCTCTCTTCAGAGTATCTCACACAAGGCTGCGGTGGCCTCTCTCTCTCTCACCGTTGGTCAGTGATCCGACCGCATCCCGTCCGCCGGGGGAAAGGGAGGAAGTGCATCGTTTCTCCGTTCGATGGCGCCGAGGCAGCACGTCCCAATCTGCGGTACACGCCGTTCTCTCTGACCAAGCTCCGGCGCGGTAGGGCCTACACCACCTGCACGCCGCCGTAGTATGGGCAGATTCCGCCCGCCGCCGCTCACCTAGTTACATCCCGACGACCTCCAGGTATCCCCTACGGCCTTGCTCCACTGCCCGTCTTCCCACGTTGCTGCATGTGGATCTTCCATAGTTCTTTGCCCAAAACGTAGCTCGTCCGGCGTACTTTCCATATTGCAATCTCGTCCTCACACCGTTTTAGACAAACACAACCGTGATGTTATCTTCCCTTAGGACAAGGAATATGCTTCTTTTTTTTTGTCGCATGTGTCATCAACTGTTATTGGCCAGTAATTGTTTCCTTTCTACCTCTTTTTTGCAAACAGGGCTATCCATTTCACAAGTTGCTATTGCGACCTTTTGCTGAACTGCACAAATCACTTTTTTCTTAAGAGTGTTTTGTGCAGTTGTACTAAAATGTCACACGGGCAACGTCTCTACATTTCAGTGCGACTGCACAAAGGGAGATTGGTTTTGCTCTATCCTCCTCATCCAACTCCGAGCCTAATCTTCTCCAACTAGTTAGTCTTAAGAGAGACTGCCAAGGTGACCGGCTTCTATTTGTGTGTTTATTGTTTCATCAGCAATCCTCTATTATCGTAATCACACTTAATATCTTTGGAACAGGGACGCTCAGCTCTATTTTAGTGGAACTGCACAAAATGATCGGAATGTTGCATGCTCCAGACAGCTACTTTTTTCCCCAACATGCCTTGTTGATTTAGACAGAGTTGGGAGGACGTTGCTGCCAATAAAGCATGGATCAATTTTAATTTAACACCTTCTCACAACTTTGTCTTCAGTTGTGATGTAAATATTAGCTCTGATCTGCTAATAATTGAGATGCATTAGCAAGGAAGTTAGTTTTTTATTGTTTCCGAAAGAGCATCGATGGCACGACACACGAAACAGAAGCTGAATGCTCACACCATTGTACAATTTCATGTCGCTGGAAAATTATTTGTATAGTACGTCAATTATGTAACAAATGCTGGAAGCTTGCTAGCATTGCCAGAAGCCTCGTCAGCATCCGGGTCCATGTGCCATGCACAAAATTATACTCCTTCATTCCTAAATATTTATCTTTTTACAAATTTCAAATGGGCATATTTTAGAGTGTAGATTCACTCATTTTGCTTCGTATGTGTACTCCCTCCGTTCCTAAATACTCTATTTTTCTTTCTAGAGATTTCAACAAGTGACTACATACTTAGCAAAATGAGTGAATCTACACTCTAAAATATGTCTATATACATCCGTATGTAGTAGTCCATTTGAATCTCTAAAAAGACAAATATTTGAGTAGTCACTCGTTGAAATCTCTAGAAATACAAATACTCCGGAGTGTATTTAAGAACCGAGGGGTAGTGCACAACCGCATGGGAGACTCAGCCCAGTCATTGCGCCGCATTAATAGTGAGTAATGAGCAGTCACATCATAAGCCCCATCTTTCCCACTGTATGTTGCTCGGAAGAAGCAACCATCAATACGCTCTTCTTTGAATCCGCTCATACTACTCCATCCGCCACTGTTTTATAGAGCGCGCTTCAGAAAAAAGAAAAAATCTGTGGGACCAAGGCGACTAGCGATCGGCCTGAAAAATGGCATTGGTAGTTATAGCACGGCGTCTATTACTAGAGGAAATAATGCGTACACACATGCATGCAGTGCTTCCACCCCGGGTACACACATGCATGCACTTACTCCACTCCGTAGTAGTACATCGAGACAAAATTGTGGACTTGATTGCGGTTACCACGCCCTAATTAATTGAGCATTAAACCAAACGCGTCTAAAGTCTCTCTGGTGGTGGAAATGCATTGAGAGAAATGCATCATAATGAAGCGCGCCCTATAAACTATGACGGAGGGAGGAGTAGTATATGAAGGTGCAAAACCAAGTACGCATATGGCCAGTCGGTCAAACGCACCTCGTCTTGGCATATCACTAACATGTGGGACAGGAGTGTGAGCAAACCGATCTCAATTGACGGCAAAATGGCCAACCCGCCGTTCCTTGAGAGAGACAAGGAGCGAGTACACACAGACGGGCTCGCACGGAGGCCAAGATATATTCGAGCATGGTTGGTTGATCGATATCATCATTACATGTTGGGCTGCCGTTTTCCACCCTTCTCCTGAATAAGCGTGTACTTTATCAGAGATTAAAATAAATAAGAGTACAGACGCTCCACCATGCGGTTCTAGTAGTAGTACTACTCGTACTACTAAACCTTGCGCTTGGCTCTTTGCCTCTTCGTGAAGTCGAACAATGATGGTACTCCGCATGTTGGGTACTACAGTCTATGCCTCTGACAATCTGACACCAAATGGACTGATGCATGTCCACCAACGGTAGGTTGGATTAGTCACAAGGCATAAGCAAGATTCACCTTGTCCTGCAAGCTTCTCCTCGTTCTGCGAGTTGACAGGACACACCAAAAAGTAGTGCTAGTCCATACTCCATCCTTACCGGTTAATATGGCTTAATCTTTTTTGCGGGTAAATGAGAGAGCTTTATTCATATATAAGCATTCTTAGGACGATCAGCCAAGACACTGGTCACTAGGAAGCGAGGTATCCCGCAAGAAAAGAAGTAGGAAGCGAGGTGTTTCATCAAGCCAGCTCTTGGCCACATTCAAAGTACAGCAAGCACGGTTCGCACAAAGATGCGCCGCAAGGTTTGCTGACATGTTTACATGCTGAATAACAAAAAAAAGAGGAAATATTACCGAGCACTCCTATTTGTAACAGGATATGAGCCAGAATTAAGCCAGAATTGTGGCGAGTGTTCCATGCAATCAACTTCCATTATCACATGCGAGAACCCTCGAAGAGAACCAAATGTGTTAAAGATTGCTTTAGCACATTTTAAAAATATAATAAGAGTGCAGACGCTCTTCCATCCGGTTCCTAGTACTAGTATAGTGCATACTTGGCTCTTCGCCTCTTCGGAAGGTCCAACAATGATGATACTACAGTACAATATGCTTCTGGCAATCTGACACCGATTGAACTGTTGCACGTCCACCGTGAGGGCGAGGGCGATGGAGAGGGAGAGGTAGAGGGCGTTGTAGTCAAAACCCTCTCCTCGTCCTGCAAGCCACCGCGCGCATGGGCGAGGGAGAGGTGTAATAGTAAGAAAGCTTCTCCTCAGTCGGCGAGTTGAGGGGACACATCAAAGCAGTAACTATGCTACTTTGCGCTTGGCTGTTCGCCTCTTCGGGAAGTCGAACAATAATAGTAGTACTAGTATAGTGTATGCTTCTCGCAATCTGATGCGAATTAACTGTTGCACGTCCACAACATTACTCAAAAGTTTCTCCTTGCCCTGCAAGCCACCGCGCGCAAGATTCTCCCGTCCTGCAAGCTTCTCCTGGTTCGGCAAGTTGATGGGACACAGCAAAGTAATGCTAGTCCATACTGCCTCCTCTCCGGTTAATATAGCTTAATTTCAAACGAGATAAATACACTGTCTGTCACTGTATATTTGTAAAAATACGGTCAGTGGACTTCATAATACGCTCATTGCACTCAATATATACATTTTCCGGTCTTTATACGGTCACTAGCTCACCCTGGGTGAGTATGTGTGTGCATGCATGTGTAGGTTGAGCACTTGAGCGTGACTGTGCATGTTCCGTCGTGTGCTCAGACATGCATGCATTAGGGCGTCGCACGCGTTTTTGCGTCCATGTGTATGTGTCATTGTTGCATACACATAGGGGGAGTACGTGTAGGGGCCACTAAGGAGCAGTCAAATCACACAGTAAGTTAGTCGGAAGAAGCAACCATCATTTCACTCTTCAATGACACGTACGCAATATAAAATGGTTGATATGGAGAGAAAAAGAAAACCACTATATATACACTAGCAGGAGCCTAAGCTACAAGCCTGCTTGCTTGGGTTGCTCTCTTCACAAGCATAGAATGACGGTAGCCCCACCGCTGGTCACATATCCGGCCTGATCCTGCAGCTCGGGGAAGGGAACAATGTTCTGCATAGACGCGGTCGACATTGGCGAGGGAGAAAACCCACAGTCGGTGCGTCCCAATGGGGGGTCACCGCGGTATGGGCCGATGTTGCGTCCCAACAACCCTTCTAGCTACAGCCCGACGTCCCAGGTAGTCCATCTTCCTTTTGGAGCTGGCTTGCTCCACTGCCGCAGCTCCCCACGTAGCTCCATCTCCATGTCTATCTTTCTCTACTTCTACCGGCTTCTACTTGTGATGAGTTTATGTCTCATGAACTAGTGTCAGTACTATTATTCTAATCACACTTCTTCAATATCTTTGCCATCAGGGATGCTCAGCTCGATTTTAGTGGAACCGCACAAAAGCATCGTATGATCCGAGGGTGCCAGCCGTCTTTCCTTCGAACAGGTTCTACCTGGCCAGGAAATGAAATCATGTTTAGGGTTTAGGTTTAAGTCGTAGTGAACCCATCAGTAGTTTTTCTTTCGTACACGCTCTCACAACTTTTGTCTTTAGTTCTGAAGTAAATATTGGCTATGATCTGTGAATCATTGAGATGCATCAGCATGCGTGTTAGTTTTCCTTTGTATTTGATGGAATGTTGTAATACGGCAACCTTGGAGTAGGAATGAAAATGGACTGGAAAGTTTCCGTTTTTCCGGAGAAAAAATGGAAACAGAGAGAAACCAACGTTTCTTTTCGTTGGATCGCGCCATCGAGCAAAACCAACGTTTAAATCACATCTGTCGCGTTCGTGTCTCACCCTCCTCCATGGCTCGACCCCACACGGTCGCTCGGCATGCCACTCACCGCAAACCGAGTATACGATAACTTCCCCGCCCGCTTGTCGATGGATCGCGCCATGGAGTACTAGCACTACTCTACAGGAAAAGATTGACGAGTTGGGGGAGGACAGCTAGCTATAGCATGGACTCCCAAGAACTTTTTACATGCATGTTGTGGTCGGCTATTGCGACCTTTGAACGTGGAGCAGTCGCGTGCACCAGGAAGCGACGCGGGCGGTGCTCTCTCGGCCGGTGCGCCGCTTCAATGCCGGCGCCAGTGAGAGGTCGTGTCCGCTCTGGCCGGGCATTAATGCGGCATTGACCGTTTCGGGCGGGAAGCACGCACGGGTGATGCAGAGGGTTCGGGTTGGTCAGGAGCGGTCGTGGCAGCGGTCTGCATGCCCGCAAACAAGAGATGTTGTACGTTAATATTGCTGCGTATATAATTATAACAACGTAAATAATGTGCCAGTTCGACAAATATGATTGGAGATGGAGATGGAAATGGAATTTTACATAAACACGGATATGCATGTCTATGTCTATGTGTGTGCGCGCGACGACTCTCGCGACCTGGAGACGCAGTCTTCTTTCATGTTGGTGCAATTTTATCACACAATTGGCTATGAACCAAATGTTTCCTCGAAGAAGGATCGACGTTGGTACTAAGAGCATAAGTTTTGTATTGATTTCTAAGCCTTCTCACAACTTTGTCTCCAACTCCCCTGTTATTTTATTTGTCCAGCTATTAATTTTGATTGAAAAAATGGTGTGGACTAAAAACCCGGATGGACGTAGTAGCCCTTCATTTTTATTTACTCCGCATATTAGATTTGACGGAAGTCAAACTTTGTAAAGTTTGACCAAGTTTAGGCCGAACACAACAAACCATAATTATTAGAGAGGGCAAACTGTACATACTCTCAAACCTTTTCGATAATTGAAATTAAAATTCTTTATTTGTACACACTCTCACACGTTTCCGATAAATTGGCGCATGTGTGGTTGTTCACTTAAGGCAGGGTAGTGTACCGCACGTGAAGGACAGGAAGTGCGACCAGGACGTGTGGATCGTTAGTTCATCGGAAGTACTCCCTCTGTCCCATAATATAAGATGTTTTTTGACACCAACGTAATATGAAAAAATGTCTTAGATTATGGGACAGAGGGAGTACTTAGTAGTTTTCTTCACTGGTACATTAAATAAAGAGTTTCGTTTCGTACTTACACAATTTAAAACGATTGTTATGGAGAGAATAAGAAAACCGCTCCACTATATATTGGTCGTATACACGAGTACTATATGGACGCAGCTTCATTTACTTTAACTTGCCTTTGGGTATATGACAGGTGGGCCCAAAATGTGGCCGGCCCACCTGTCATACAGCGAAAAGCAGGTGTAGTTAAGGCACCGGAGCTCAGTCCGTACTACAGTATATATATAAGGTGGAGCCCTAGCGCTTGTTCGCGAGGGTTTGCACTCTCCACACTCTCGCCGCACTACATATATATATACACGCTGGAGGCTCAGCGTTCCTTTGCTAGGGTTTGCTATATTCACAGTCTCTCACCCTCTCTTCACCAGATCTAAACAAGACTGTGTTGGCCTTTTGTCTCTCTCTCCCCCCTCACAGCTGGTGAAGGAGGCATGCGGATCCCGTCGCACCGGTAAGGGGAGGAGGTGCAGCATTCACTCTATCGCCTTCGGCGAGGGAGGCAATCCACTGTCGGTTGTGATGTTCTCTTTCACCCAGGGCCTGTGCGGGAGGACCACCGACCCCTTATTCCTCGCTGCCGTACGTAGTGTGGGCAGATCCGGCCTCCCGCCGCATGCCTTGCCACATCCCGACAACCCCTACCGTACTCCCAGAGCTGGGCTAGCCATCCCTCTACTCACCCACACCTGCTGTTATTCTCCGGCGACGGCAGACGAACCAGTAAATCCTCGTACAGTCGTACTCCCCTCCGCGTGGGAAACAACTGCCGAGTCTTCGCTGCCTCCATCTCGTTCCCTTCCTAGGCCTCGCCGTCGTCCACCGCCCTGGTGCTCTCGGTGCGGCCTGGTCAACATGGTCAACGACCGACATGCATCTGAAGTGGACTGTACGTGGAGAGGCTGACAGCTGGGTCCATGGCCGCAGCAAGGAAGTGCCTCCTTATTACGCGCAAAATAATTATTCCTCCACCTAACAGCAGGGACCCACCGGATGGGCCACCTTATTTCGCGAAAAAAACGTTTCCCCCTGACTGCTGGGACCCACCAGCTACATCTTCTTACGCAAGGAAGTGCGTCTGGGAAAAAAAATGATTCGCCCCCCTGACTGCTGGGACCCACCAGCTACATCTTCGCACACAAGGAAGTGCCTGACAGTCGGGATCCAACTGGTCGAAGCGTACGTAGCGTTGTCATTCTGGTCGCGAACGTGTACGTACATATATACTGGTCGATGTAGAAGCGCGCACGTAGCATGTACACATACGTACAGTGGCCAGTGCGCAAGAAAAAAAATATGGCCACGTACGTACATACGAGCGGGGTCTCGAACGCCTACTCGCGCATATATACGTACCGCCAGGGCTCGTGTACATGGCTGGATCGAAACCGAGAAACAGCATCGCCGTCTTGTTCATGGGGAGGCAACGGAATGCGTCGTGTTCATGGGGAGGCAACGGAATGCGTCGTGTTCATCGAGAGGCAACGGAACGCATGGGAGCCAACCGGCTTGGACGGAACAGGCGATGAAAACGAGGCCTGGCGTACCGCAGAACAAAGGAAACGGCCTTGTGTTCGACCGGCCACGTTCGAAACGGGATCCTGTTCACCGGGAGGGGTCTGGCGTACCGCAAAACGGAGGAAACGGACCTCCTACGGTCGAAACGGGTGTCCTGTTGATCGGGAGGGGTGTGGCGTACCGCAAAACGGACGAAACAGACTTGTGTTGGAGCGCTACGGTCGAAACGGGGGTCCTGTTCATCGGGAGGGGTGTGGCGTACCCCAAAACGGGACTCCACGGGATACTGTTTATCTCCACCGTCGACCTCCTCCAGCCTCCACGGGCTACTGTTCATCCACCGTCGACCTCCTCCAGCCTCCACCTGCGACTGTTCATCCACGGGCTCCTGTTCATCCAGCCTCCACCGCGCGCTACTCCACCGGCTACTGTTCAACCACCCCTCTCCACGGGCTCCTGTTCAACCACCCCTCCACGGGCTACTATTCATCCACCCCTCCACCGATTACTGTTCATCTAGCCCTCCACGGGGTCGTCCTGTTCATCCAGCCCTCCACGGGGTCCTGTTCATCCAGCCCCAACCAGCTCGATCGATCGGGGTCCTGTTCATCCAGAGGCAACGCCACGGGACGTGTT
>NC_057813.1:743821285-743881771 GCF_018294505.1 Triticum aestivum
GGTAGCGAAGGAATCGCTCGATCGGGTTCAGTTAACAGCCATCGATCGATCGCTCGGGTTCAGTAACACGTAGCCTGCAGTGCAATCGCTCGGGTTCAGTTAGAGCCCAACGCCTCGCTCGGGTTCAGTTAGAGACAACGCCTCGCACACACGCACGTACGTGTACGAGACAAACGTGCATCGCTCGGCCCCCGACCATCCACCGTAACCGGGAACTCCCCGAAATTTTCCTCGCCCTCGCTTCTACCACGGTTTTTTCCGTCATGGACGGCCCAAAGAATGTCATGCAGCTGCGTCTCCGGCCCGCCCAGGACGAAAAGCCCATTTTCTGTCATGATTTTTTGTCATAGAAGTAGGAGCCCACCACATCTATGATGATACCGGGTTTTGTCACAATTATCGTCATAGAAGTGTTATATGTATGACAAATAAAAAATTCGTTCGGCCCAAAATGCCACGGATGTGTCTTTTTTTTGTAGTGATATGCGGTATTACCCAGCCGTCCTAAGTAAATTTGCATGTGCCACCTCTAAAAACTTTAAATAAATATCCTTTTTGTGTGTCGGGATTGTTCATAGAGCGACAGGAGGTAGTTGGTATCTTCCATGCTAAGCGGGTTATTCTCAGGATGGGTGTTTATTCACTCACCATTGCACGAGAAAGGGGCGATAATAGGGATTCCCAGTCCCAAATTGCAAAATGAACTTAAAAATAATCAAACAAAAACTCCTATCGAGCAATAACCTTTACTTTATCGTTTGGGAACAGCTACTAGTGTGTTTAGCATGGAAGATATTGATAACTGATGGTCGCAAAGTAAACAAGAAGGGTGCATGTCTCAAAATTTCGTTTACCTCTATTTTGAAAACTTGAGCTCTGGCACCTCTGCAAATCACTGCTTCCCTCTACGAAGGGACTATCTATTTACTTTTATGTTGTGTCATCACCTTCTCAAGTAAGCGCCAGAACCTGAGAGCATTGTTGTCATGCTGATGCATTGTGTGTAGCTAATGTTGGGTGCATCATTAGTGGATCTTTTCTACCATGAATTACAATATTTAGTCGCTGCTTGAACTTTGGGGGTGCTCTGCATTTATGTTTTGCAGTCTCAGAAAGGGCTAGCGAGATACCACTATTGACATATTGTATCATGGTTGTTTTAACAACGTGTTGCTGTTTGAGATGTCTTATTATTGCTCGCTAATTGATTATGTCATTGATATGAGTTAATATAATTTTTAAGAGTTATTGTCGACATGGTTAGTTATAATATTTGCTGAAAACCTGGGTGTTCTTTAAGCTTATTTATGGAAACAAGAGCAAAAGAGTTCGTAAAAGTTTTTCTTTTTGACTTTCAGTTTATCAACTGAATTGCTTGAGGACAAGCAAAGGTTTAAGCTTGGGGGAGTTGATACGTCTCCGTCATATCTACTTTTCCTAACGCTTTTCCTCTTGTTTTGGACTCTAATTTTCATGATTTGAATAAAACTAACCCGGACTGACGCTGTTTTCAGCAAAACTACCATGGTGTTGTTTTTGTGCAGAAATAAAAGTTCTCGGAACGGAACGAAACTTTGCGAGCATCTTTTATACAATAAAAGAGAATTTCTGGAGTCAAGAACCACCTGAGGGGGGCACCTGGGTGGGCACAACCCACCAGGGCACGCCACCCCATCCAAGCGTGACCAGGTGGGTTGTCCCCACCTGGTGGCCCCGCAGACCTTGAAACTGAAGCTACAAAATCCTATATTTCTAGAAAAAAATTAAGGAGAAAGAATTGTCGCATTTCACGAGACGGAGCCACCGCCGCCTCCTGTTCTTCATCGGGAGGCCAGATCTGGAGTCTGTTTGGGGCTCCGGAGAGGGGGATATTCGATCTTCGTCATCACCAACCCTTCTCCATCGCCAATTCCATGATGCTCCCCACCGGGAGTGAGTAATTCCTTCGTAGGCTCACTGGTCGGTGAGGAGTTGGATGAGATTCATCATGTACTCGAGTTAGTTTTGTTAGGGCTTGATCCCTAGTATCCATTATGTTTGGCCCTTGCCCCAAGCCTGGCTGCGCCCTCCATAGGCGGTATTGGTGGATGGGTGAAAGTGACTAGTGGGTCCATTTGCCAGCATCTCCATTCTCTGACCGAAGGCCGCAATCTACGAAACAGATCATCAACATAGATCAATTTCTTGATAGCACTGGCCGCTAAAACTACTGGATCATACTCCCGATCGAGGCCTGCGAGTATGTAGGTGACCATCTCTAGATCAGAGATGTTCCAGAGATGGACTGAGTAGCAACGGCGAGTCATCTCCCAAGCTATTCATCTTCGCCATGAATAGGGTGCTCAGTGTGTTGCCCTTTTTCGTGTTGGTAATGGCGGCAATCCTCAGGTAATAAGGGCGGTCCACAAATCAAAGCTACTCAACAACTTGCGCCAATATCTCCTTGGAGAGAGAATTCCAAGGAGAATTCAGCATGTAACTTAGGACTTGCTGATCTTTGGACAACCATGGTCCATATAGCGGACTTGGCAAATGGGCATGCTCTTGTCCGACTGCTGCTGCTCTACCGTCTTCGGGGGCGCTGCATCGGTGCTATCCAGGAGGTCGGTGACCTACGCTCCTCGCGGGGCCGTCATTGACTGGGCCTTCCAGAGGAGGAAGCTCCCCCTTGCTAGCTTCTTGGTGGGTGGCGCCGCTCCAAGGTTGAGGACGGCCGGAAAAGTGGAAGACATGGCGAGGTTGATGTTTGTGTTGGACACTAGATTGATTGGAAGAGGCTGGCTCTGTATACCATGTAGAATTTGATGAAAGCGTTCCTACTCCCTCATGTGAGAGCCGCATGAATATACTTGATCAATGGCAAGAAAAACCCTTGCCCTGGTTTACAACAAGTCCAAATTGATCGCTATGATTCAGTTGGTTACACGGGATAGAGAGAGAGAGGATGTTACGAGAAGGATAAAGAGAAAGAGCTGAGTTGAGATTAAATGCAAAATGTCTCTATGTCTAACAGTGCGTTGGAATTGACATTTTTTTTGAAACAATGAGTACAGACGTAAGCACTCATACTTACGCATACACTCAACACACGCACACCCTATCTCTATGAGCACCTTCGAGAGAAACTGAGCTGGCATATTATCTTGAGACTTATGAAGTCACCGTAACCGCCTCGTCATCGACAGGAACATCTCCTCCCACTGAAAGCGCATCGCCGAAAATCCTCAAATAAATTCGGGAATAATGCGAGCAGCAGGACTTGAAACCTGGTGGGCTAGGGATACCACTGTCCCTCTAACCATCCAAGCACAAGTTGATTCGCGCGTCGGAGTTGACTTAGAGCATCTCCAACAGCCGCACAAAAAGAGCTCCGCGCGCTAAAAGTTTGTTTTTAGGCGCCGAACAGCTCCAACAGATGCTGTAAAATATCGCGCGCGCTAAAAAGTTTTGGGCACGCGTTAAAAAACGCCATCGCACGCAGGATATATTAGGCTTCGGATTACGCGCACTTCACAATTTACACTTCGTGCTTTTTTGGGCGTGCGTTTTTGAGCGTCGCTAAAGCAATATTGTTCCCGGCATTTTAAAAATGCTACAACGCTATAACTTTTATTGGGCACAAAATTTTTATGCGACGGTTGAAGATGCTCTTAATAAACTGAAACCGGTCCACACCGGGCGGCCAATCGCCCACATGCAGCTGTGGCCTCCACACACCGATGGCTCCATCCTGCCTTATCCCCTTACGGGTGTCTCTCAGCCTCTTGTTCATCCCACAATAAGATTGCGTAGAGAGCGCATGTAGCTTAGACAGCGCCTACAAGTGTTATATATTCGCTACTCGCAAGCACCGAAGAAGGTAAGAAACCAGAAAAAGAAGCCATGGCCAGTACTGGTGCTCCTATGTCGGCCGGCGCAGCCGTAGAGAAAGAAGAAGCTGTAGCATCCGCGGTCATCGCCAACCCGCATGCCGACCTAGCGGAGATCATGCCATCGCTGCCCACTGCGCCGGGGTTCCCCCCGTACCGGCTGCGCCGATACGGCGGCTTCTGGCACACTGACCTCTATCTCAAGTTCATCGGCGCGTCGCACGCGTGTTTCAAGCCGCGGCCCACCGACGTGCTTCTCGCGAGCTTCCCCAAGACCGGTACCACCTGGCTCAAGGCGCTCGCGTTCTCCGCGCTCAACCGTGCCGCCCATCCGCCGTCCGTCGGAGCCGACCACCCGCTCCACCGCAACAGCCCCCATGACCTCGTCCGCTTCCTCGAGCTCGCCGACCAAGACGACGATGGTCTGATCTACGAGGAGATCCCTTCTCCCCGGCTGCTCGCCACCCACGTGCCCTACTCCCTGCTGCCCCGCGGCATCACGGGCACGAAGGACGGCTCCGGCGGCCGGATCGTGTACGTCTGCCGGGACCCCAAGGACACGTTTGTATCCTTCTGGCACTACCACGAGAAGACCACGGCGACACTGCAGCGGATGGCCGACGTCGGCGGCGCGTCGGCCGCCATGCCGACGTTCGAGGAGGCGTTCGAGCTCTTCTGCCAGGGCCAGAGCGTGGCGGGGCCACAGTGGCGCCACACGCTCGAGTACTGGGAGGTGAGCCGCCGGAGCCCCGATCAGGTGCTGTTCCTTAGGTACGAGGACATGCTGCTTGACCCGTCGGGTAGCCTGATGAAGTTGGCGGCGTTCATGGCATGCCCCTTCTCGCCAGAGGAGGAGGCGGCCGGCGTGGTGCGCGACATCGTGGAGCTCTGCAGCTTGGGTACGCTGAAGGGGCTTGAGGTGAACAGGAGAGGGAGCACGATGCTGGGGCTCAAGAACGAGGCCTTCTTTAGGAACGGCACGGTGGGGGATTGGAGCAACTGCATGACGCCGGCCATGGCGGCGCGGCTGGACGGCATCGTCGCCGAGGCGCTCCAGGGGTCCATGCTCACCTTTGGCGCTTCCTCCAAGGATGAAGTCTAGCTCACCCATATTGTTGAATTTATGTATTTTTATTATGTGACTACAACATTTTCAAGCCTTATCCTTGGCCATCACATTCTTCCTCATCACCTTCGCTTTCTTCCTGCTTGTCACCTTCGCTTGGAGTTGGAGAGGCACATGGAGGGCCAGAGAGTTGGGCATCAAACACATTATGCATGTGCTGAACGCTAGAGCCTAGAGGGGACACGTGGGTGACATTTACCAACAGATTAAAACAACAGGTCTATAGCTGACACAAGCGCGAATATTCATGTCAAATCGGGCCACATTGCAGATCCAATGCGGTACTCCTTCGGTATGCGGACGAGTCCATTTGTTCGAAATCTTGCAAACCGAATGCAAACTAGTAGAATCTCTGCTACATTTTTTGTTCATTCTTCTTTGAAGCAATGGATTCAGATTAGCAGTGCATATAAGCACTATCCCTTTTCGAAAACATATAAGCACTATGTTGAGTCGTCCGACAGCTCGTCCAATGAAGAGGACTACACGAATGAGACAACAATGATGCATCTGGTGCTTGCAGATGTGGAGTGTGCCGAGAAGCATGTTCTAAATTTGAATGGATCGGTCAAGGCTCATCGAGTGCTCAACCGCAATTGGGCGCGCGACCATTTTGACGTTGATGGATGACTACTTTGCCCCTGAGGCCTTCTTCGCTGACAAGTTTAGCACGCGTTTTTGGATGCGCAAAAATGTGTCTCTACCATAGCGTCCGGTCCTTTGATGACTAAATCATCTTGAAGAAGGACGCCGTGAAAAGATCAGCGGCTATTGATCATGCGGACCTAAAAAATAAAATTTGGGGTCGGATTTATGTTGTCGGTGTTGGATGGCCGGTTCTCGCATCCGTGTCTGCGGACTGGTCTCCCCTGTCCGCAAACGGATGCCAGAATAAATTTGCGGGTCACCATTGGAGATGCCCTAAGAAAAATATTTTGTGGGATGTTGTTTCTCGGAAATAAAAAACACAAGAGCATGCAATCAATATTTACATAGCAGCTAGGCACTAGTTTTTAATTTAGTTTCTGATGGAAAGATATGCACAAAAGAATGATTGAAAACCGCAAGTGAAAGCTAAAGTAGAACAAGACTTCATATTTATTTATTTATTATACAATGATGAGCGAAGATACTAACCACAATGTTTCCTTTGACATTAAAAGATCGTAATCCTTACCAGCAAACCCATCCAAATAATGATTTTTAACTAGAGCTCAATAAATATTTCACAAGATATATATATTGCCAAAACTATTATTAACATTGATCGATAAATCAATGGTGTTATATAATCAAATTAAATTAAAATTATTTGTCTTGCGCAAATATTTAGCTAAGATATAACAAAATATTCACATGGTATATTTAGGCTACAAGTTTTTAATAAAGTAGTAAAATGTCTATAGACCAATATGATAATATAATAAATTTGCAAAAGCACAAACTTAAAACATTTAGGAAAAAACTAACGCCCACACGTGTGGGCGTTTGCACATCGTCCACACGCCTCCATCACCACTCATTTTGCCACGTATGGACAGATGACATCAGCAGAAATCTTTTTGGTTTTTGGCTTAAAAATATTTTATCTCCTAATTTAAAAAGCAAATTAAAAATTCTTTTTCACCATTAAATCCGTCTCGACGAGATCTTCAAAACTAGATCCCATGTTGATATGTTTCGACGAAAAAAAAATTTGCCCAGAAGTTGCCATGATGTTTACACTGTAGTTGACATGGTGCTTAAACTAAAGTTGCCATGTGGCAATTTTAGTTTGTAGATCATGGCAATTTTAGTTTTTGATGATGGCAATTCCAGTATTTTGACCATGAAAATATTTTTTATGAACCATGGCAATTTTAAGTGCATGTATCATGGCAATTTTAGTTTATGGTGCATGGCAAGTCTAGTTTCTTAATTCTCCGTTTTATAATATGTCAAATTTTACTTTTTAATATAGAAGAAAATAGCTGAAACATAACATGGCAACTTTAGTATAAACATCATGGCAATTCATGTGTAATAGACATGACAACTTTTAACCCAAAATAATCGTCGAAATATATTGATATGATATCTAGTTTCGAAGATCTTGTCGCGAGGGATTTAATGGTGAAACGGATCTTCAATCGGATTTTTCATTTAAGAGATAAAACATTTTAAAAACTGAAAATCCAAAAAGATTTCCACATGCATGCATGCGATGACATGGTGTTGTCTGTATGTTATAGGGCGTGTGGGCGGGTTTGACTCCCACCACACGTGTGGGAGTTAGCGTTGTCCAACATTTAAATCTAGCCATGCAAATGCGCGGGCTGCACTGCTAGTTGATATGCATGATTACAGATTGCAAGAACTAGATTGCATATACGAAGCTAGATCTTGAGATAATGGCAACCGAAATGTCTTGAGGCTCCGGTAGTGGTATGTGAGCCTTTTTATAAGGCATCTTCTTCTGTAGAAAATTATCAGTCTTCGGTATCATATAATATGTCATCCCCGAGTTAGCACATCTATCCATCTATCTATCCTCCGTGTACCCCTATAAGGTACCTCAACATGACTAGGTCGCTCGATACTCGTTGGTTTACACGGTTTGTCCACCCCACCCCCATAACCACCAGGCCACACAGGACTCCCCATGTTGGCACGTGAGCTGGAGTTACTTGATAGGACAACACAAGTGGATCCATTATTTGTTTTCTGTCGGGCTAATTTTGGATCTCGATCCAATCCGGATCATCAAAGTCGTATGTGGTTAGTAAGAGCCTCAAACTCGTTTCATACGTCTGGCAGCATTCGATCACTGTTCAGTCACGATTTTTTGACTTTGACGGGCCCCTCAAACGGATCTCAAACGGCTCTCAAACGCCCGGGCTGACCGGCACCCCATATTCAGCCCAAATATGGGGCAGATATGGAGCGATCGGGCACGCCCGCCACATCGGACCCAACCCACACTGGCCCACCCGGCCCCATATAAAATCCTCCCTATCCGCTCGTCGAACCAAACCATAGCCACTTCACTTCCCTCCCCTCCACTCTCCTCCGCCACCCAAACTCGTCTCCGGCTCCTTCCAGCCATCTTCGGCATGGCGGACAGCGGATCCGAGTCCTTCACCTCCAGATCTGTCAACCCCAAATTCATCCCACGCGGCCCCGAAGAGGAGATGGCCGTCCGGCTTGCGCTCTGCCGCACCCGGGAGGAGGCCCGTGGACGAGTGCGCCTCGGACTCCATCCGTCGAGAATCCATTGCGTCTGCCCAAATTGCGCATGGATCCGGCGCTAGGCCGGCCATAGCTGCCTCGCCGGAGATCGTGCGGTCCATCTGGCGTCCGGACGCGCTGGTGGACGCGCAACCCCTCCGTTGGCACGCCGATATTGGGGACGCACCATTGTCCCACGAGGCCATGGCGCGGCATGCAAGGCACCGGGTGAGGGAGGTGGCGGCAGTCCTCGCGGCAGCGGCCGTCGGCGAGGCGGAGTCGCATTCTCCGGCACCCCGTATGGCGCATCAGTCCGGTCGCCGCAACCGCATCGTGGTGGACATCAGCGGCTCATCCCAGGTCGGATCCATCATCGATCTGACATCCACCGATACCGTTCGGGTTCCGGTCTCCGACGAGGAAGAGTAGGGCATGGGAGATGGCGGGTCCTTGAGTCCCCTGAGCCAGCTCGTGTCCCATGCCCTACCCTACCTTGCTGGCGACCGGACCAACACTCTGAGGAGCGCAGCCGGCCATCAGACATAGCCATGGCGGGGCCGGGCGAGTGGGGAGCGGAACCCGACAAGCTTCGCGTAGATTAGGTTTCACGTTGCATGTAATAATATGGATTTGAGGTATCCGGATGTGAATTGTGTTTTTTAAGGGGTGACCGGTCACTATTCGGGAATGCGTACGGATGCGTCCGCGGGCGTTTGAGGGGTCGGATTTGCCAAATCCAGCTGTAGATGCTCTGATAATGAAAGAAAATTGACCGGAAAAGACCTAGACGACGGTGAGGTAAGATTTGGCCCTCACTCGTCTCCGGCATGCCACCTTTTTTATGCCGAGGGAGGAACAAAAATTATCTTCTTTATTTTAGTTGGTGACGGCGGCTCATCCACACCCTTTTCCTCCCATGCTGGACTTGTGGTCCTACGAGCTTATATATGCTTTTGTCCATCATGTAGATTGCGGAGAAATTATTTTAAACGATTGTGCATTGATCCATGGGCAGTCTAGAGAGATCTTGTGTTCCTTTACCTAAAAATTATTATACAACCATGGGGAAAATGACAAGTGGTTCTATTGAACGTGCTGTGACTTATATGGCAACTGGAAGTATAGTATAGACAGAAATCATACACAGAGTTGAGCAAGCAGTGACTAGTAATTAAGCCCCGTACAAAAAATCATCGCTAAATTTGTACTCTTACTTAGGGTGAAGATCGCTATAATCATCGGGACCATAGGCCTCAAATAATTCGGCAAAAAATCCATTCTTCCTTCTCGGGTTGCATCCCATGTCTTCACATAATCTATCATTGTACCAAGTAGGAAGAAGTCCAGTGCACGGTGTACGTGATTCGTCACGGGAGTAATGCTTCATTACCTTCTCGCATTCAAGTACATCCCTCTGCATTGCTTCAACACTTGGTAATCTAAATCCACCATCCATGAAATATGCTAGCCACTTAGACCGTAGTTCTGAAGTGTAGACATTCGCATAGTTGTCAGAATATCCGAGGACCGCAAGTTGTGGAATCTTAGGATGTATGCACTCCCTGTGAAACAATAATTAAATAAATTTTTCAATAAAGACTTGAAGTACGTAAAAAATATGTCTAGTAAAGTGATGACCTATAAAGTTGTGCAGTTGTGGATGTTGAACCAACGATGATAGTATGAAAGTACTTTGACATGAACATGTCCTTGATGTTTTGATCACCATTGAATCCTGTTCCGAAGATAACTATGTCACTCTTTACCAACGTAGATTCACCTTCAACGAGCACACCTTCTTTGCAAAAGCCAAAGGTCTTCGACTTTCTAATAACGATGATGCCTTCCTCTAGATTATTGTAATGATCCTTGGGTGTAGTGGAAAGAATACATCCCACCATCCCCTCAAAAAAGCTGTGGTCAGGCACCATGTCATGCTTCTTCATTGGAATGGAGTAGTAGCTCTCAGCAAACTTTGAAATCATCAACCTCTTCTCACACACACAAAAGAACAATACAGATGTCTGAAATTAGTCTAAAACAAAACCATTTACACTTCCGGTAATATTAATATTCAATAAAATGGAAACATGTTGTAGTACCAATGGAGTCAAGACGGTAGCTAATATGCTGAGGAAACCTTCACCGGGCTTGTGAATAAGGAGTTCAGCAAAACGAGTTAGATAGAAATTTGATATGTTAATACCCCAAGCATAGAAGTTCGGTATGATCCATTGCTTGGTTCGGACTACCATTGTGCATGGTTTCTCCATACCTAAAGAAATATTATAGAAAGTAATAAAAATATAATCGCAATGTTTCATTTTTATCTAGGAAACTATAAAGACGAAGACAATATAATCATGATAGGCAATGCTACTAAATGTATACATTGGAATGCTTTAACAAAATGGACATAATAATGTTTCAGTTTCACTAACAAGGAGAAACAAGGTATGTTTAATTGAGGATTGAATATTTTTACCGTTTACTTTTGCGCATTCATTAGCAATGTCAAGGGCTGAATTTCCATAGCCAACGACAGTCACACACTTGTCCTTGATCATCTCCTTAGCTTTCTCACTACCCATTTTGGAGTAGTCCATGGAGTGGATCACTTTCCCATCAAATGCTTCTGGGCCTCTACCAGGAGGGAAATTGGGTATGTTGGGATAATTGCTAAACCTTCCCGTACAAAGAATCACAAAGTCTACCATGTGTACCTGGAGAAAGGGAATACATGTTTATGAACAGTCACATGAGAAAAGTTAATTAGTGTAACACCCTGGCCCAATATGAGTTATGACTAGCCCACCTGTAGGGTGGACCCATATATGTAGCACTCCCCTTACACTTTCATCTTTGCACCATGTAAAATGGTTAGCCCAATGGTGCTATATTAGGAATACAAGGCTGGACCAAAGAAAGGGTCGTCGTTTATTTGGCAAAGTATTGTGGGAATTCAAACTTTCAAGAGAGGTTATGTATGGCGGGTTGGAACGGGCTCTCAAATAAATATTTGGGATGATCCTTGGATTCCTTCTAGTACATCAAGAAAGGTTATAACACCTAGAGGATGGGCGAACCAACCTATGGTTGGATGACTAGAAGGACAGTGGTATCCCCAGCCCACCAGGGTTCAAATCCTGGTGCTCACATTATTCCTGGATTTATTTTAGGATTTTCAGCGATGTGGATTCAGTGGGAGGAGACGTTCCCGTCGATGATGAGGCGCATATGGTGATTTTGTAAATCCCAAAATGATGTGCCGGCAAAGTCTCTCGAAGATGCTCATAGGGATAGGGTGTGTGTGTGTGCATTCATAGGGGTGAGTGTATGCGTATATGTATGAGTGCTTGCGTCTATACTGTGTTCAAAAAAGAACACCTAGAGCAAGGACAATGTTATAACACCTAGTGGAGGAAATTATAGACCCTCACACATGACAATGGGATCTGGAACTTATTAGGTCTGTCTTTTCACAGGTTGGTGTCGCTAGAATAATTTAAATTCCTCTCCGGACGGAGGCCATGGAAGATCTTGTGGCGTGGTAGTATACAAGGTCAGGAACCTTTTCAGTTTAGTCGGCGTACCACGCAGAGTTTAACCATCAGTTTGGGAGCCAAATAGCCAGGTCGGACAGGATAGAGTTCAGTTAAACTCCATATGGAAACAACTTTGATAACTATATACTCGAAGGAAAATAAAACACTTTGGATGGAAGGTGCTCCGGGGTGTACTACCATGCATGGGAATCTTAGCCGCAAGACACATTCCAGTCCTTCTGCAATGTCCAGTTTGCAAGACCGGGATTGATGACATTCAACACGTTCTTTTCTGTTGTCCTCAGGCACGCACACCACACACACACAACGGTGTGGTAGGTGTGAGGAGCGTAACAATAGGTCGCCATCCTTTCAAAAAGAAAGTATAGGTCGCCATCCAAACCAATATATAAAGTTGCCATCTTGACTCTCGAGAGATTAGGACTAGTGCCATTTACATGATGGATGGTTAGGTGGTGGTTGCGTGGGTGCATGCTTATCTATAAAGAATTGAGAACTCCATACATGACATTTCTTCCCTCAACACTCGACTCCCATTGCTATGTGATTATGAGAGCAAGCTCGAATCAAGAAGGCTCAGCAAGATTGGATTTTGTGGTCAGAAGATCTTGAAGACCATGACCACGAACAAACCAAATTGTATCAAGTTTATATGTACTTGAATATCATCATCCTAATCCTATATGGAAAAACGTTTGCGCAGTAGTAGCATATCATGTCGATACCTCTATGTGACCTTCGTCGTCGGCCACCGTGAGGCGCCACTCCCTGTCGCTGGAGCCGAACGCCTGGCCGCAGCCGGCCCACTCCTCCCACGCCACCACCTCCTCCTCTGCCACGCCGACGTACTCCATGCTGGTCACGCGGTGGCCGAGCCTGACGCAGTCGAGCACGCCGAAGCGGCGCGCGTAGGCGTGGAGGTAGTCGGCGACCTGGCGCTGGTTGGGGAACATCTCCGTCACGGAGTCCGGCCAGGGGAAGTCGGAGTAGCGATACATGTGCCGTGGCGCCTGGAGCCTGGTCCCCTCCATGGCGTTCGGCCACACGCCCCCGACGGCGTCGCCCGCATCAAAGACCACCGGCCGGCAGCCGCGCTCCAGCAGGTGCTTGCACGCCGCCAGGCCGCTCACGCCGGCGCCCACGATGGCCACGCTCTTCTCATCCAGGCCCATCGGTCGATTTGTATGTGTGTGTGCTCCGTCCACGACGGGCGGTGTGAAAGGTAGTGCTACGCTACGGGACTCACAGCAGCATCAAATAATGAAGAGAAGGAAACTCTACTGAATAATAAGCCAACTGTGGCAAGCCGTGGTTAGCAATCCCACAATTCTGTCAGCTGGTCCACGTCCAATCCTTATCTTTACAGATCGTAGTGTGCCAGAAAAAAATTACGAGATCTATTGATCAACCAGTATTACACCCTTCAAAAATAAAGAAAACACGTTGAGGTCCATCGGGGGCATTCGTCTCCTTCCTCACGAACAGGCTGATGACACGCCATCACAAGTTTCTTTCCATCGTCGGAGCCAGCATTGTTAAATCCAAGAGCTTCTTTTGATTTAAAAAACGTTTTCCAAATAAAAAGAGATCGTCAGCTTCTTACAAGATAGTAGTGGAGCTAGCGAAAAAAAATATTATGCCAGTGAGGGGAGCGGGAATCTAGTTGAGGGAGCGAGAGCTATGTGGGTCGGCCTTCAACGGTTTTAGCATGGAACGGGAAGGGCTCACACACCAACCACCGGCTGACAATTGGGCTGAAATGTGTAAGGACACCACAACCACACACTAAACAACTCAACTCTCCTCTCAGAACAAATATCGTGTCTATCAGCACCACACATGATACACGAATGAAAACAATACCTAACATAACTATAATCCGGCCAATGAGGATAAAACCCAAATGAAATAACTGGCCGCAATAACATGCGATAAAAGAAATACTTAATCCCACTTGTGAAGAACGGCATGGCGAAGTGAAAGATCGTGGATGTCGCCTAGAGGGGGGGTGAATAGGCGCTTTAAAATAATTACGGTTTAGGCTTGAACAAATGCGGAATAAACCTAGCGGTTGATTTGTCAAGCACAAAGCCTAAAATAACTAGGCTCACCTATGTGCACCAACAACTTATGCTAAGCAAGGTAAACAACTAAGTGATAGCAAGATATATGACAAGAAACAATATGGCTATCACAAAGTAAAGTGCATAAGTAAAGGGCTCGGGTAAGAGATAACCGAGGCACGCGGAGACGACGATGTATCCCGAAGTTCACACCCTTGCGGATGCTAATCTCCGTTTGGAGCGGTGTGGAGGCACAATGCTCCCCAAGAAGCCACTAGGGCCACCGTAATCTCCTCACACCCTTGCACAATGCAAGATGCCGTGATTCCACTAAGGGACCCTTGAGGGCGGTCACCGAACCCGTATAAATGGCGACCCTTGGGGGCGGTCACCGAACCCATACACTTTGGCAACCCTTGGGGGCGGTCACCGGTACCCGTCAAATTGCTCGGGGCGATCTCCACAACCTAATTGGAGACCTCGACGCTTGCCCAGAGCTTTACACCACAATGATTGAGCTCCGAACACCACCAACCGTCTAGGGCGCCCAAGCACCCAAGAGGAACAAGCTCAAGGGCACCAAGCACCCAAGAGTAATAAGCTTCTCAACTTGTAACTTCCACGTATCACCGTGGAGAACTCAAACCGATGCACCAAATGCAATTCAAGGGCACACGGAGTGCCCAAGTCCTTCTCTCTCAAATCCCACCGAAGCAACTAATGCTAGGGAGGAAAATGAGAGGAAGAACAAGAAGGAGAACACCAAGAACTCCAAGATCTAGATCCAAGGAGTTCCCCTCACATAGAGGAGAAAGTGATTGGTGGAAATGTGGATCTAGATCTCCTCTCTTTTTTCCCTTAAAAACTAGCAAGAATCCATGGAGGGATTGAGAGTTAGCAAGCTCGGAGGAACACGAGCTCAAAGGATAAGGTTCATTGGGGAAGAAGACCCCATTTTATAGGAGGGGGAAAATCCAACCGCTATGTGCTCAGCCCGCACACGAGCGGTACTACCGCTCCACGGGCGGTACTACCGCTCAGGCGGAAGAAGCAGGGAAAAGGAGCAACCAAATATGAACCTTGGGGTGGTAGTACCGCATATAAGCGGTACTACCGCTCACCCCAGCGGTACTACCGCACACGAGCGGTACTACCGCACCTACTGCCGCTACTACTGCCGCTGAACCCGACACAAGAAAAACCACGTCTCGAGTCGAGGCGGTACCAGCGCGGAATCGGAGCCGTACTACCGCTTATTGCCATGGGCGGTACTACCGCTGTGGGACAGCGGTACTACCGCTTGTGGCGATAAGCAGTACTACCGCTAGCGCCATCCTTATGCCACTTCCACGAAAACAAAGTATACTCCAAGGAAAACCAGAACTGCCATAACTTCTGCAAATGAGCTCTGAATTGAGCAAACTCAAGCTTGTTATAGTAAGAAGAGGAAGGGGAGGTATGCCTAACAAACAGAGGAGTGAAACCTCCAACAGAGAAGAACTGGCATACCCTCCAACATCGAAAACATCATAGAAGATGCATGTGAACTCCGTTTTCGATGAACTCGAGCTTGTCATAAAAATGACCATAAGCTCCAAATCTCACAAGGAGAAGAACCAAACAAGAACCAATAACGAAGATGCAAGGATGCAATGGTTTGAGCTCTTTACGAACGATACGATCAAGCAACTCATCGAGAGCCCCCCTTGATAGTACGGCAATCGATCCTATAACCCGGTCTCCCACAACTACCATGAGACCGGTAAAATAGAAAGCCTATCAAGGGAAAACCTTTGCCTTGCACATGATCCACTTGAGCTAGATGATGACGATCTACTCCTCCTCAAGATGGACCACATTTCTTGATCGCGTTGGCTCGATGAAGACGAGTTGATTGCTCCCCCATACTCTACTATGGGTGAGCCACTCTTCCGCACATATTCACAAATCCATTGTCACCATAATGGACGGCAAGCTTCAAGCATTTGATCTCTTCGTGATGCTCCACTTGAACTTGCACACCGCAACCTAACCCCACAAAGAACTCTCATGAAGACCATGGGTTAGCACACAAAGCGTAATGGACAATGCTTACCATATCATGGGATCACTTGATCCCTCGGTACATCTTGTGCGCTTTGTGTGTTGAACCTTTCCAACTCTCTTCATTTGGATGATGTCTTGAAGGTAGACATGAATGATCACACAATCTTCTTCTTCAAGACATGCTTGCAATAAGCTGAACACTCACATGACCGATCTTTGGATAATTCCTTAATAGCACCTTAGTCATCACAAACTCTCCTTGAAACCAACAAATGGACTCCAAGAAAAGCCTATGGACAAACCCTTCAAATATAACTCAAGGCAACCATTAGTCCATAGAGATTGTCATTAATTACCAAAACCAAACATGGGGGCACCTCATGTTCTTTCAATCTCCCCCATTTTGGTAATTGATGACAATCACTTTCAAGAGAGTCCATACAAGGAATTATGCATCACCATGCAATGCACCAACCAATAATGCATGTGAATGAGATGCAAATGCTAAGGAGACAAAAACCAAAGCTACTCCACAAAACTCTCTGAAACTTCTCCCCCATTGGCATCGATTGCCAAAATGGGCGAAAAGCCAAGAAGGCCAATATAAATTGTGGTCCTCCATAAATTGTGTATTTCTCCACAAGAGAGTGGAATGCAATACACATATCCAACGGTAAATACTTGGAGGAAAACAAACTATATTGAGGCCCAAAGATTGCAAAAGAATGATATGCCATAAAGACATAACAAAGAGAGAAACAAGCAATCAAGCTATCAAAAGATACCAATTGAAGCAAGCTATCAAAAGATACCAATTGAACCAACTAGACCAATGATCCTACGAGCCAAATGAATAAAAGATATTATGATGTGAGCAAAGGAGTGTCCTAGAGAAACTAGAGAAGCTCCCCATGTTTTGTGCACAATTTAGTTTTGTATTTGGATACAACGAGCACAAAATAGGATCGTCGCTCCCCCAAGATCAATAGGACCTCACAACAAGCACAAGCGGGCAAGTAGGAAACAAAGCCTAGCACAAGCAACCAACAAACGGTTGAGCAACATAAAAAGAGGCAACTTAAGAATGGGCTCAACCAAAAAGATCCGTGTGTCAAGGCAATGCACTTGAGAAGACTAATGTACGGATGAGCATCAAGCATCAATAAAGTCTTGAAAGAAAGAGGCACACGGTGCAAGGCCTATCATTCCCACACACAACTAGCAAATGAGTTCACAAGCTTACTAATAAGCAAATAGAGAACCTATGCTTGTGACAACCCGTGGTGAAGATAGACGAAGAGAGGCTCATCAAGACGAGGGATACCAATTAAGATGGCAAAAGCCTCGTAAAGATAAGCAAGAGGAAAAAAGTCTTCACCACACAAGAGTGCATCAAGATGCAACGATAGAGGACACGCACTCAAGGCAAATGCTTCCACGGAGCCACCAAAGAAATAACATAAAAAGACAAGGTGGACATGAAAGAAAGGATATCAACTAGATATGTAATTTCTCTCAAGTGTATAAGGTTCTAGGTAGACGATATATCTACAAAGAAGGATGTACACCTGAAATAGTTACAACACGAAGGAACAAGATATCCACAAGGAAGTCATAAATATACCAATAAGATATTTGCTTGAAAGCATAGCACTTGGCTAGATATGGTCTCATTGTATATAAATGAATTCCTACCACACAACTATCAAAGACATCACAACTAGCAACAAGAGATCATCGTAGAGATGCTTTGAGAAAGGAAACAAGCATCACAAGATGGAATGAATATCATGCCAAGATGCAACCTACACAAGGTTGAATGCAAGAAAGGAATGCATGAATAGATACTTGTTACCGAGATATCATTGGAAGGATGTAGAAGAAACCAGTTGAAGGTAATAGATAGTAGTTCATTGAGCATCCTAGCTTGACTCCAATAAGCACATGGTGACACCACCTTCCTTGTGGGTGCGTCGAGCATCCAATGCATCTCCAATTGTTCCTAGAACAACAACACAAACAAAATGGTACCCAAACTCATTGGGACCAAAGAGTTAGAAACACCAATATACATAGGAAAAACTCCACATAAATATGTGCATATAGATATCAAAATGAATTTCATGCACATCTCATCCAAATTGAGACTTGGTAGAGTTTCCCTTATATATTGGGTTAAAGAAAGAAAGCATGCCAAAGATACTACATGAAGTTAATATGCATGCTCAAAACTTTCAAGAACCGATACCAAATGACAAAGAAAAAAAACAAGTGAAGAAAAGATACCAAATGAATAAAACATCACTTGGAGGATATCCATAAAAGATACATCAAGGAATGAGATATCCATTGATACACTCAAATAAAAGATATCAAACTCCCAAAAGAGAGGATGGTTCCAAACAAACCAAGCTCTCTACAAAGTTTCATGATGGCACAAAGTACTAAAACAAAAATGGCTTGCCTTCCAGCAACACACACTTGATAAGGATCGCAAGATGAGTGTTTTATAGAAAATAGGATAGCTCCCCCAAAACTAGTGCAATATAGAGAACTTGCATTGAAATACAAAATGCACAAGGTGGGATCACCACTTTCACTATATCTAAAAAACACTAGACAATATCAAGAAATAAACAAGATCCACAAGTGGTATGGAAGACAAAGGGAGTTGATACATTCCTTGGCAAGAGAAAAGGCAAATAAAAGCATAAGACAATGTAAAGATGATCAATAATTTCTACCACACATAAGTGAGTACCAATTGTCATAAGACAAGAATAATTCCTGTTGGTAGATAGCAAGGATATCCAACATCATCTTCACACCAAACACAAGCAAATTGCAACTTGTAGAGCTAACATGCCACCTAGGAACAAGATAATCTACAATATCAACACTAGGTGACAGTATCTCAAATGTACACATTTTCTAGGCTAGTAATATACATAGCATATTACTCCCCCATAATGTGATACCAATTAAAGAAAACTTAACAAGAGGCAAATAAGAGGAACCAACAAGAGATATTTAATGGACTATTTAGAATTTGAATTTCTCATGAGAAGACATGCCACATAGTGACTAGATAAGCTTGCAATATCAATACTAGGTGGTATTCCTCGTGTACACACATTTATGGGACCGTGAGGTGCACAAAGCACATCACTCCCCCAAAATGGGATGTTCCATTAATCTCTCACAAGAGCCAACTAACATACAAACAAGATGCGCAAAGGCTCAACGCACGACACACAAGTACATGATATGCAAACCAACATACGCAAGGCAATTTGGAGACACGTCATATACAAACACATGCAAGGAACAAAACCAAAACATGCAAGGGGGCAAGTTACTTTCAATGTAAGCAATTTGAGTACAAGTTACTGCAAGGAGGCACATTGGATATAAGATAGAAACTTGATAATCCAATTGACTTGGCTTGAGACAAAAGGAATGATGAAGTCCCCTTAATTCTTCATAATGTAGCCAAGTCTCCAATGCCCTCAAACAACACCTATTGATCAAATTTGAGCTTGGTGGTCCCCAACCAAGTTGGGTCCTAAGAGGTTAGTCACAATAGGCTTGGCTACCCAAATGGTTCTTTTCTTGACACCACTTTGAGTACCAACAAACTTGACAAACACATTACCAACCTTATCCTTCCCAAGAGAATAGATATCATCAATAATAATTAGGTTGGATAAGTTACCACTAGTGCATGAAGAAGCGACGTGACCTTTCTCACGACATAGGTAGCGACGTCTACTCTTCACTTTCTTCTCACTTGATTTCTCAACTTGAGAAGCATTAGCTTGAGTCTTCTTGGGAAGAGGCCTTTCTTCAACTTGAGATTGAGCATGAGAATGCACTTGTAGCCGCTTCCCTTGTTGCTTGTCACTAATGGCCTTCTTCTTCAATGGGCAAGATCTAACATGATGCCCTTCAATTTTGCACTTGAAGCAAATAATCTTGGCCGAACTCTTGACTTGTTTTTGGCCCTTCTTGTTGTTGATCTTGGACTTCTTCTTTTTATTGGAGTTGAATCCAAGTCCACCTTTGTCATTGGGGGATTTTTGCACACTCAATATATTGTTGAGTGTGGCCTTCCCTTCATGACACTTTTCCAAGTCTTTCATCAAAGAAGTGACTTGGGCCTTGAGCTCTTTGATTTCCTCTACATGGTTAGTCTCAACACAAGTACTAGAGAAAGTATAAGCTTCATCGTTAGAGCAACAAGGCAAGGAAAGCAATTCATCACAAGATGTACCAACATTGTGAGTAGATGAATTATAAGGACTAGCACATATCAATATAGCATTTTGACTATAAGTAGTGCTAGTATCCACATGAGGCTTACTAGATGTTACCTTAGCAAGCATGGCCTCATGAGCTATCTTTAGCACATTATGGGATACTAGAAGATCATCATGAGAGCTTCTGAGCTTTACATGATTTTCTTCCAACATCCCATAATTGCTAGATAGCAACTCGAGTTGAGCCCTTAGCTCCACATTCTCCTCCAATGTACCAACGGCGCTTGAAGCATCACTGGAACGGGCGCTAGGCGGGGAGAACCTTATTCCATCTTCAAGACGCCGCCGCCGCCTCATCTTCTTGAGCATGGCACAGACCCTAAGAAAAGTTAGAAATGCACCTAAAAACGAAGCCCTCCCATCGGCAAGGGCCGGGATCCACCACGCCTCCATTGTCCAAGGACCATAAGACACGAGGCAGATCGGCGGCGTCACCGGCGAGAAGCAGAGAAACCCTAGATAGAGTTCGTAGGAGGCAGTAGCGCAGGAGTCGAGATAATCCTTCCATCACATTATTTGAACATGCATGGGGGCTGAAGTGGAGCGACTGGAGCATCCTTTTCCCTACTAAACCCAAATAAACTACCAGGTATGTGGAGTGGACATGTTTCAAACACACCCGTATTACTCTGTAGTACTTGCTTTTCAGAATGATGATTAGTTACCCCTTCCGATATTGTGCCATTTTTATCTATGGTGTTATCCTTCCATAAAGCCATGGCGGTTCTTCTTGATCTATACTCTCTCCTTTCTGGTTTATAGGGCTTAATTTAAAATTTTCTCCAACAAAGGTATACAATGAATGGTGAAATTAATTTCATAGTTTACAAAAGTACTTAATTAGTACTCTCGTTTTTTCTCAAAAAGTGATGCATGAAGTCCCTTCCCAGTGTTTGATTACCGGAGCCAGAAGGTAAGATTTGCTCCATGAACAGTGAAGAGAAGGAAACGGTTGGATAAGCCAAGCTTGATAGAATGATAGCAATATGAAAATTCTGCCAACAAAAATATATTTATATTCAGTCAGCAGAAAAATGAATCTGGGTCAGTCATTTTTTGAGCCATTGTTCTGTGCTTCAAGATTCGTGCTCTTTGTTCTTTTCCATGTTGTCATGTTTTGGGCCAAATTTTCGACTGACTCGAGTACTGTGTTAATATAACATGTGGTGATATTTGATTAAATCTTATCTACTACTCCTACCTATGTACTCCCTCCGTTCGGAATTACTTGTGGTGGAAATGGATGTATCTAGACGTATTTTAGTTCTAGATACATCCATTTCCGAGACAAGTAATTCCGAACGGAGGGAGTATCAAAATATAAGATGTGGTCACGCAGTGGCCGAGCCTGACGAAGTCGAGCACGCCGAAGCGTCGCGCGTAGGCAAAATTTCGTGTTTTGACCCTTTTGGCATACAAATTCAGGATCTGACCCCGGTTTGAAAAAATTTCGGGATTTGACCCTTTTTCTTACCGCCAGGGTCTCTGGCGGTTGGGTTACACAGCCTACCGCCAGGTGCCCTGGCGGTAGGGTACTTATCCACGTCAGCCTGACCAAACGGCTGCTGTTTCGTGCCGTCGACCCTACCGCCAGGACACTCGACGGTAGGATGTGCAACCCTACCACCAATGTCCATGGCGGTAAGTGCCGAACCGTTATAACCCCGCGGGGGCCGGCTCATGGGGCCCATCCACGAACCCAGCCCCCATCTTCTTCTCCCATGCCGCCGCCCGCAAGAACAGAGAGGGGAAGGCCTCTCTCGTCCCCTCCACTCCCCCATCCGATCTTCTTCGTTTGTGAACGGTTTTTTCGGATTGAGATGGCTCCAAAACGAGAAATGTAAGCTCTCTCAATCCCTCCAATTCGTTTTAGTTAAGAAGCTGTCCATTCGACGCATTATTAGGCACAAGATAGAACCCTATTTCATCTAGTAGATTTTGATTTTTGTTGTTTCTAGGTTTGTTTAATTAGGAGTAATATGATGTTTGATGTAGTTGAATATGATTTATGTGGTGATGTGGTTGAAGTTGACTATGATAGAGCCTATTTTATATAGTTGATGAACCCTAGTTCATGTTAATATTTTTTGAATTATTTATTGATGTTTGATGTGGTTAAATATGTTTGAATATGATTGATGAGTTGATGTGGTGATGTGGTTGAATATGTTGAATTTGTTAACTAGTTTGAGGATAGAACCTATTTGGCATAAGATAAGGTGATGAGGTGATGTGGTTTGAAGATGAATATGTTGGTAATTTTTATATATGTTTTTACAATTGTTGAAATTGATTGGTTAATGTTCATATTCATAATAGGATAGAATAACTAGTTTGAAGATGAACCGCAGTTCATATTCGTAATATTTTTTTACATTTGTTGAATATGATATGATTGATGTTAGTTGAACGGTTTAACATGATATGATTATATGTTCATAACAAAGTGTTCGTGTTTCAGGAGGCCCCCCATTGGTCCGGCGATCGGCACTAATTACACTATGCTTGACCCGGCATTCGATAACGGTCATCGCGCCCGTTACATCGAGAACGGAGTGGTAAATAGCACTGATCAACGTGTTGCATCATAATTTTGCCTTTTCAAAAGTTTTTTCTAACTATTTTCGTGTGCACATTGACAGATGCTTCCGCCCTTACGTATGAGGGGTCACACGAAGGTCAAAGAGATGAACTACACAACCACTACGAGCCATATTACAGGAGAGCCGGGCTCTTGGGTTTCGTGCTCCAGTTCAAGCGTATGCCGCCGACGCTTGTCCACACGGCTCTCACAGCGTTGGTCGACCGTTGGCGGCCCGATACGCACTCTTTCCATCTCCCATGTGGTGAGATGATGGTGACGCTCGAGGACTTCGCCATGATCACGGCCCTACCGATCAAGGGCCATGCTCTCATTGGGCGCGTGGATAGGAAGAACTGGCCGGACAGGGTTACCGCCCTCATCGGCGACTGCCCTCCCATCAAGAGTAATCGAACATCCGGTGTAGCACTGGCATGGCTCCTAGACCACCGGACTGAATGCCTGCAAGATGCGGATCCGAGGACCGTGGAGCAGTATGCAAGGGCCTACCTGTGGTTTCTTCTCACAGAGGTGGTCTTTCCTGACTGCTCGGGGGACAATGCCCTATGGATGTACCTGGACTTCCTGGCCGACTGGGATGCAGGGTACAGCTGGGGGTCTGCTGGCCTCGCGTACCTCTACCGCTCGGTAAGACGTCATACATCTCACCTATGTGTGTGGTTCTTTAAATTGCTTTAAATTGTGTCATCTGATCATCACTTGTTGTTTGCAGCTGGATGACGCAACGCAGAGGACCGAGAAAACATCTGGGATGTGTGGGTGTGTCTGGGCCCTCTCGATTTGGAGTTGGGAGCGGCTGCCGGTTGGTCGCCCTGAGAAACTGTCACGGACAGAGTGGACGGAGTATGGCAAGGATGGCGACCGTTCTTGATACCCTACTGTCGCCTATTCTTGGGACAAGGTTAAGGTCTTCTCGGGCAAGGGAAGTGCGATGTACAAGGCCTTCACCAACGAGCTGGACAACCTGACATCTTTTCAGGTATACCAATGAGCGAGATAGTTTTAAATGTTTATACTTTCACGGTTGCTAAACAATCTTTGTATAGGTTAACTGGTGGCCGTACCATGATAGAGATTGGGGGTTCGAGCTGAACGAGATGTGCGAGCGGGACCGCCTTCTCTTCCAGTGCATTGTCCCGCTGATATGCGTGTACGCTGTCGAATGGCACCTACCACAACGCGTGGCGACACAATTTGGCGTATTGCAACACACACCACCGGCAAGGCCCCACGACACTGGCGGTTACGACCTTCACAAGTATGTGCTGCCATCTCTTTACCGTGATTTCTTTAAGTTCGATGTTCTTATGGTCTTTTGTGTTTTTTTGCTTGTTATGTCCCTATGCAGGAAGAGCAGGCAGTATTCTCAGTCGATATTGGACTGGGCTAACGAGCACAAGTCTTTTGTGACAATGTGGGACGAGAGGACGTTCCGCAAAGATAAAGAGAGGTCAGGCATTTGCTGGAATGTGTATGAGAGGCACATGAATTGGTATGACGATGGAATCAAGTTTCGTCTGCGTCTGAGGCCACGATGGACGGAAGCGGACATGGCATCACTTCAGGAGGAGGAGGACTCTGAGGATGAAGCATATAAGAGAAACCTCAGAGATATGCAAGGTGATTTCAGGGAGTATGCGCCCCTTATGAACAGAGTGGTAAGTTTTGTTGAAATGCATTCAAGCTAATGATGATGACATGGTCATTCTCGCTAACTTTTTAATGATCCTTAGATTCCTAGGCCGCAGAGCTAAACAAAAACATTTTCGACGGCTCGAATGCGCTAAGTTCTGACCCCAGAACCGTGGAGGGTGAAAACAAGCTGAGGGAAGCGACGAAGGTAACTTTAAGCCTCATAGCATTCTATTGGAGCGAACGCAAATTTGATCCATGCCACATGTTCTTACTTATTTGCAACCCTAAACCTGATCCAAGTCATACTCTACTATATTTGTTATTGCAGAAGATCATTAACCGTTGCCGCAAGCTAGCGGGCATGCTTGGGTGCGCTGCCTCGGTTGACGTGCATGTTCCTCCTCCTGGTGGGTCGACACGTGCCCTAGCTTCATCAAGCCACACCGGAGGAGGTTCCTCGAGCCATGTCGCCTCATCGTCTCGCCTTGTTAATGAGACCGAGGAAGAAGAGGAAGTGGACGAGGAGGAAGAGGAAGAAGAGGGAGAAGAGGAAGGAGGTGACGACAGAGAAGGTGATGAGGAGGAGTACGACGATGATGATGGACCTCAACCGACTCAGCCAACCTAGGCGAAGAGGGTATCTCATCCGCACCAGGATGTTCTGAGCCCATCACCGTTTCAGAAACCGGTTCCCTCGAAGAAGCCGGACGAGGGCCGCTCGAAGACAAACGAGGAGCGTGCCGCCAAGAGGGGGAGGGGGAGGAACTACTGATGTTGAACTTGCTAAGTTAAAGTTGTTGTCTTATGTTGAACTACTCGGTGTCTTGTTATTGCTACCTATGTTAGTAGTTGAACCTATTTTGATATGTTGAACTTAATGGATACATCATTTTTACTATCTATAAGTGTGAGGTTATCATAATTTCATATGCAAACACTTTTTGCTGTTGTGCTTATCTATCTGTGATATTGATATCGTATTGAATTTGAAAAGAAGCAAGCAACTGAACTTGGAAAAATAAAACACAGGGCCCTACCGCCACGGCCTCTGGCGGTAGGGTCGCACAGACTACCGCCAACCCCCCTGGCGGTAGGGTGAACCTGCCGCCAGGGCACTTTGGTATTTCGTCACAGAAAGTTTGGGAGGCAAAACCGAGCCGCACCCTACCGCCAGGGGTGCTGGCGGTAGGTTTAGACAACCTACCGTCATCCACGTCAGCTCGGGCAAACGGCCACCATCCCCTTCGTCGCACCCTACCGCCAGAGGCTCTGGCGGTAGGCTGTGTAACCCTACCGCTTGTACCCTTGGCGGTAGCGAAAGGGTCAAATCTCGAAATTTTTTGCAACCAGGATCAAATCCTGAATTTGTATACCAAAAGGGTCAAAACACGAAATTTAGCCTCGCGCGTAGGCGTGGGGGTAGTGGGCGACCGGTTGGGGAACATCTCCATCACGGAGTCCGGCCAGGGGAAGTCGGAGTACCAGTACATGTGACGTGGCGCCTGGAGCCTGGTCCCCTCCATGGCGTTCGGCCACACGCCGCCGACGGCGTCGCCTGCCTCGAAGACCACCGGCCAGGGGAAGTCGGAGTAGCGGTACATGTGCCGGGGCGCCTGGAGCCTGGTCCCCTCCATGGCGTTCGGCCACACGCCGCCCACGGCGTCGCCCGCCTTGAAGACCACCGGCCGGCAGCCGCGCTCCAGCAGGTGCTTGCACGCCGCCAGCCCACTCACGCCGGCGCCCACGATGGCCACACTCCTCTTCTCCAGGCCCATCAGTCAATTTGTATGTGTGTGTGTGCGCCGTTGACGACGGCCGGCGTGAAAGAGAGCGCTACTATGCGGGAATCTGATCACTAAGGGCTTGTTTGGTACTCCCTCCATTCCAAAATAGATGACTCAACTTTGTACTAACTCTAGTATAAAGTTGAGTCATTTATTTTGGAACGGAGAGAGTACTAGTGTATTTTAGGGAATTGGTGGGGATTATTCTGGTCAAACCTCTAAATCCCACGTATCCCAAAACACAATTTGGTTCTAGTATATTTGACATATTTTATCCCCACAAATCCCCAAGCTTTAATGCATTTTTTTCAATACCCAACACACTACCCCTACCTAGTGGATTGCGGATAAATGGGGATTTAAAGGGATTGGATGAAGGTTGGGGTTTCACCCAATCCCTGTGGGGATTATCCCCACCAATCCTCTGAACAACCCTAGTACCAAACAAGGCCTAAGAGCATCTCCAGCCGTTCGCCCCCCAGGCCGCCGAAAAGGAGCGGCCTGGGGGTGCGCCGGCGATAAACTCGGCGCTGGGGGCAGTTCGGCACCCAGCCGTCGCCCCCGGGTCGCCCCAGGTGCTGAATTCAGCCCAGCTTTCGGCCCAAATATGTCCAAAAACGGCCCGATAACTGCGTGAATCGGGTCATCTTCGGCACGGTTCGGCGGGTTTCCGCATGAATTTTCGCATACAAATAGAAATCAATTAGTTCGTCACATAGTTCGGCATGTTTCATCACATAAATCAAATAGTTCACTATAAATTATATAGTTTAACAAATAAAAACTCAAGTTTCATCACATGTCACTTCCGGCCTCGTCCTTGAGCCTCCATAGGTGCTCCACTAGATCGTGTTGCAGTTCTTGATGCACCTGTGGGTCTCGGATCTCCTGACGCATATTGAGGTAGTCAGCCCAGTTTGACGGTAGTTGGTGATCAACTTGGGCAAGAGGACCCTGCCTGTGGTATGGTTCAGTGTCAAACACTGCCTTTTCCTGCTCGCTCTCAATGATCATGTTGTGCAAGATGACACAGCAAGTGATGATCTCCCACATTTGATCTTTCGACCATCGCCGGGCCGAGCAATTCATCGAACACCTTGTGGGCGAGGTGGGCGCAAGCCCGCTGGCGTAAAGGCCCTGTGCGCGGCTAGAGCGCTGGAAAAGGTGCCCGGGGCGGCAGCGAAGAGGCTGCCTCGGCGAAACCCCTTCTTTTTCCCGGCGGGAGATGGTCTACCTAGCTACGGCGGGCGGTGGTCGGCGCCGGGATCGGCAGGGTGGCACAGGGTGGCGGCCGAGCACGGGAGGGCAGGAGGCGAATCTGGGCAGGCGGCTTGACTTTTTGCCTGTCGGTGTGGCCCCAGGAATGCTTTTCCCTTGCGCCAGAGCCCCCGAGCGCCCCTCAGTGCGCCGGGTTCGACCCGCGAGCGTCGGGCGCAAAAACGGGCCGACCCGACGGAATTCGGCATCCAGGAGACGCGGCTGGACCTTTTTTCAGCGCCGGCGCAAATAAATCACCTGGGGAAGCCGTCCTGAGGGCACGGCTGGAGATGCTATAAGCGGGATGGGCAGTGTTTATGTAGGTGGTGACAGAGAGAAAGCGAAGTATACTTCACCCGCAGAAAAACAAAAAGCGAAGGATACCTCACAAAACTCTAGTGAAAGCGATGCATGCAGTCCCCGGTCGCCCGGTATTTAATTACAGGAGCCAGCAAGTAAGGTTTGCTCCATCGTAAATAGTGAAGCGAAGGAAACTATTGTTTTTACGAGAAAATTTTCGATCTATTCATTAACTGTCAAGGTAGTACATAGAATACTAGAAGTAAAATTTATATCTAGATCCGTAAACCTCCTAGCGACGACTACAATCACTAGAGCGAGCTGAAGGCGTGCCGCCGTTATTGCCCCTCTCTTGTCGGATTCGGGCAAACATTATTGTAGTAGACAGTCGGGAAGTCGTCGTGCTAAGGCCCCATAGGACCAGCGCAACAGAACAACAGCCGCCGTCGATGAAGAGAAGTGCAAATCGGAAGGATCCAACCTGCAGACACACGGACGTAGACGAATGTTGACCGGATCCAGTCGAATCCACTGAAGACAAACGCCAACCGGATCCCACGAGATCCATCGGAGACAAACCTTCACATGCCTTCCAACCACGCTTGAAACATCACTGGAACGGGGGCTAGACGGGGAGGACCTTATTCCATCTTCAAGAAGCCACCGCCGCCTCGTCTTTTCGAACATGACACAAACCCTAACAAAATTCAGAAAAACACCTAAAAACGGAGCCCTCCCACCATCGGGATCCAACGCGCCTTCATGGCCTAAGGACCATAGGATACGAGGCGGACCGGCGATGGTTCCAGCGAGAGGCAGGAAACCCTAGATGAGTTCGCACGAGGACACGAGGACGGGTTTCTATCCTCTCCTCCTTTGGTTTCCTGTTGATTTTTTAAGAGAATGAAACTATTGGATAAACCAAGCGTGGGAGCATCATAGATTTATGTCCGTAGACCACCTAACGATGACTAGGACTATACCGAGCTGAAGGCGCGCCATCATCCCTACCTCACTCGAGCCATGCCAAACTTCATGACTATAGATTGGAAGTTTTCTCGCAAAAAAATATGTGAGAGTTTTGTCAACAAAAAATTTATTTATATCTTTGGCTATAGGTCAGTCAGCGGAAAAATGAATAAGGGTTAGTCATTTTTTAAGCCTTTTATTTGTGCTTCAGGATTCGTGCTCCTTTTTCTTTTCTCTGCTGTATGCGTGAGTGTGTCCAGAAGTAAAGCCGTGTCTGACATTAGTTGAAATCCGAACATATTCATGAACATCCTTTTGGACTGCATGAATATGTCTTTTAAATGTCACGTACATTCTTCTGAATGGTAGGAAACATTTCTATATTGTATAACATGTTTTCAATTTCACGTATATTTTTCTGAACATTTTATAAATGTCATGAGAGAAATGCATCATAATGAAGCGCGCCCTATAAACTGTGACAGAGGGAGGAGTAGTATATGAAGGTGCAAAACCAAGTACGCGTATGGCCAGTCGGTCAACGCACCTCGTCTTGGCATATCACTAACATGTGGGACAGGAGTGTGAGCAAATCGATCTCAATTGACGGCAAAATGGCCAACCCGCCGTTCCTTGAGAGAGACGAGGAGCGAGTACACACAGACGGGCTCGCACGGAGGCCAAGATATATTCGAGCATGGTTGGTTGATCGATATCATCATTACATGTTGGGCTGCGGTTTTCCACCCTTCTCCTGAATAAACGTGTACTTTATCAGAGATTAAAATAAATAAGAGTACAGATGTTCCACCATACGGTTCTAGTAGTAGTACTACTCGTACTACTAAACCTTGCGCTTGGCTCTTCGCCTCTTCATGAAGTCGAACAATGATGGTACTCCGCATGTTGGGTACTACAGTGTATGCCTCTGACAATCTGACACCAAATGGACTGATGCATGTCCACCGACGGTAGGTTGGATTAGTCAAAAGGCGTAAACAAGCTTCACCTTGTCCTGCAAGCTTCTCCTCGTTCTGCGAGTTGACGGGACACACCAAAAAGTAGTGCTAGTCCATACTCCCTCCTTACCGGTTAATATGGCTTAATCTTTTTTGCGGGTAAATGAGAGAGCTTTATTCATATAAAAGCATTCTTAGGACGATCAGCCAAGACACTAGTCAGTAGAAAGCGAGGTATCCCGCAAGAAAAGAAGTAGGAAGGGAGGTGTTTCATCAAGCTAGCTCTCGGCCACATTCAAAGTACAGCAAGCACGGTTCACACAAAGATGCACCGCAAGGTTTGCTGACATGTTTACATGCTGAATAACAAAAAAGAGGAAATATTACCGAGTGCTCCTATTTGTAACAGGATATAAGCCAGAATTAAGCGAGAATTGTGGCGAGTGTTCTATGCAATCAGCTTCCATTATCACATGCGAGAACCCTCGAAGAGAACCAAATGTGTTGAAGAATGCTTTAGCACATTTTAAAAATATAATAAGAGTGCAGACGCTCCTCCATCCGGTTCCTAGTACTAGTATAGTGCATACTTGGCTCTTCGCCTCTTCGGAAGGTCCAACAATGATGATACTATAGTACAATATGCTTCTGGCAATCTGACACCGATTGAACTGTTGCACGTCCACCGTGAGGGCGAGGGCGAGGGAGAGGGAGAGGTAGAGGGCGCTGTCGGTGTCAAAACCGGCGGATCTCGGGTAGGGGGTCCCGAACTGTGCGTCTAGGCGGATGGTAACAGGAGACAAGGGACACAATATTTTTACCCAGGTTCGGGCCCTCTCGATGGAGGTAAAACCCTACTCCTGCTTGATTAATATTGATGATATGGGTAGTACAAGAGTAGATCTACCACGAGATCAAGGAGGCTAAACCCTAGAAGCTAGCCTATGGTATGATTGTCGATGTTGTAGTTGTTCTACGGACTAAAACCCTCCGGTTTCTATAGACACCGAATAGGTTAGGGTTACACAGAGTCGGTTACAATGGTAGGAGATCTACATATCCGTATCGCCAAGCTTGCCTTCCATGCCAAGGAAAGTCCCATCCAGACACAGGACGAAGTCTTCAATCTTGTATCTTCATAGTCTTGGAGTCCGGCCGTGACGATAGTCCGGTTGTCCGGACACCCCCTAGTCCGGGACTCCCTCAGGCGTTGTAGTCAAAACCCTCTCCTCGTCCTGCAAGCCACCGCGCGCATGGGCGAGGGAGAGGTGTAATAGTAAGCAAGCTTCTCCTTAGTCGGCAAGTTGAGGGGACACATCAAAGCAGTAACTATGCTACTTTGCGCTTGGCTGTTCGCCTCTTCGGGAAGTCGAACAATAATAGTAGTACTAGTATAGTGTATGCTTCTGGAAATCTGATACCGAATTAACTGTTGCACGTCCACAGCATTACTCAAAAGTTTCTCCTTGTCCTGCAAGCCACCGCGCGCAAGCTTCTCTTGGTTCGGCAAGTTTATGGCACACAGCAAAGTAATGCTAGTCCATACTACCCCCTCTCCGGTTAATATGGCTTAATTTCAAACAAGATAAATACACTGTCTGTCACTGTATATTTGTAAAAATACAGTCAGTGGACTTCATAATACGCTCATTGCACTCAATATATACATTTTCCGGTCTTCATACGGTCACTAGCTCACCCTGGGTGAGTATGTCTGTGCATGCACGTGTAGGTTGAGCACTTGAGCGTGACTGTGCGTGTTCTATCGTGTGCTCGGACATGCATGCATTAGGGCGTCGCGCACGTTTTTGCGTCCATGTGTATGTGTCACTGTTGCATACACGTAGGGGAAGTACGTGTAGGGGCCACTAAGGAGCAGTCAAATCACACAGTAAGTTAGTCGGAAGAAGCAACCATCATTTCACTCTTCAATGACACGTACGCAATATAAAATGGTTGATATGGAGAGAAAAAGAAAACCACTATATATACACTAGCAGGAGCCGAAGCTACAAGCCTGCTTGCTTGGGTTGCTCTCTTCACAAGCATAGAATGACGGTAGCCCCACCACTGGTCACATATCCGGCCTGATCCTGTAGCTCGGGGAAGGGAACAATATTATGCGTAGACGCAGTCGACATTGGCGAGGGAGAAAACCCACAGTCGGTGCGTCCCAAACGGGGGTCACCGCGGTATGGGCCGATGTTGCGTCCCAACCGCCCTTCTAGCTATAGCCCGACGTCCCAGGTAGTCCATCTTCCTTTTGGAGCTGGCTTGCTCCACTGCCGCAGCTCCCCACGTAGCTCCATCTCCATTTCTATCTTTCTCTACTTCTACCGGCTTCTACTTGTGATGAGTTTATGTCTCATGAACTAGTGCCAGTACTATTATGCTAGTCACACTTCTTCAATATCTTTGCCATCAGGGATGCTCAGCTCGATTTTAGTGGAACTGCACAAAAGCATCATATGATCCGAGGGTGCCAGCCGTCTTTCCTTCGACAGGTTCTACCTGACCAGGAAATTAAATCCTGTTTAGGGTTTAGGTTTAAGTCGTAGTGAACCCATCAGTAGTTTTTCTTTCGTACACGCTCTCACAACTTTTGTCTTTAGTTCTGAAGTAAATATTGGCTATGATCTGTGAATCATTGAGATGCATCAGCATGCGTGTTAGTTTTCCTTTGTATTTGATGGAATGTTGTAACAGGGCAACCTTGGAGTAGGAATGAAAATGGACTGGAAAGTTTCCGTTTTTCCGGAGAAAAAATAGAAACGGAGAGAAACCAACGTTTCTTTTCGTTGGATCGCGCCATCGAGCAAAACCAACGTTTAAATCACGTCTGTCGCGTTCGTGTCTCACCCTCCTCCACGGCTCGACCCCACACGGTCGCTCGGCATGCCACTCACCGCAAACCGAGTATACGATAACTTTCCCGCCCGCTTGTCGATGGATCGCGCCATGGAGTACTAGCACTACTCTACAAGAAGAGATTGACGAGTTGGGGGAGGACAGCTAGCTATAGCATGGACTCCCAAGAACTTTTTACATGCATGTTGTGGCCGGCTATTGCGACCTTTGAACGCGGAGCAGTCGCGTGCACCAGGAAGCGGCGCGGGCGACGCTCTCTCGGCCGGTGCGCCCCTTCAATGCCGGCGCCAGTGAGAGGTCGCGTCCGCTCTGTCCGGGCATTAATGCGGCACTGACCGTTTCGGGCGGGAAGCACGCACGGGTGATGCAGAGGGTTCGGGTTGGTCAGGAGCGGTCGTGGCAGCGGTCTGCATGCCCGCAAACAAGAGATGTTGTACGTTAATATTGCTGCGTATATAATTATAACAACGTAAATAATGTGCCAGTTGGACAAATATGATTGGAGATGGAGATGGAAATGGAATTTTACATAAACACAGATATGCATGTCTATGTCTATGTGTGTGCGCGCAACGACTCTCGCGACCTGGAGACGCGGTCTTCTTTCATGTTGGTGCAATTTTATCACACAATTGGCTATGAACCAAATGTTTCCTCGAAGAAGGATCGACGTTGGTACTAAGAGCATAAATTTTGTATTGATTTCTAAGCCTTCTCACAACTTTGTCTCCAACTCCCTTGTTATTTTATTTGTCCAGCTATTAACTTTGATTGAAAAAATGGTGTGGATTAAAAACCCGGATGGACGTAGTAGCCCTTCATTTTTATTTACTCCGCATATTAGATTTGACGGAAGTCAAACTTTGTAAAGTTTGACCAAGTTTAGGCCGAACACAACAAACCATAATTATTAGAGAGGGCAAACTGTACATACTCTCAAACCTTTCTGATAATTGAAATTAAAATTCATTATTTGTACACACTCTCACACGTTTCCGAGAAATTGGCGCATGTGTGGTTGTTCACTTAAGGCAGGGTAGTGTACCGCACGTGAAGGACAGGAAGTGCGACCAGTACGTGTGGATCGTTAGTTCATCGGAAGTACTCCCTCTGTCCCATAATATAAGATGTTTTTTTACACCAACGTAATATGAAAAAATCTCTTACATTATGGGACAGAGGGAGTACTTAGTAGTTTTCTTCACTGGTACATTAAATAAAGAGTTTCGTTTCGTACTTACACAATTTAAAACGATTGTTATGGAGAGAATAAGAAAACCACTCCACTATATATTGGTCGTATACACGAGTACTATATGGATGCAGCTTCATTTACTTTAACCTGCCTTTGGGTTTATGACAGGTGGGCCCAAAATGTGGCTGGCCCACCTGTCATACAGCGAAAAGCAGGTGCAGTTAAGGCACCGGAGCTCAGTCCATACTACAGTATATATATAAGCTGGAGCCTCGGCGCTTGTTCGCGAGGGTTTGCACTCTCCACACTCTCGCCGCACTACATATATATATATACACGCTGGAGGCTGAGCGTTCCTTTGCTAGGGTTTGCTATATTCACAGTATCTCACCCTCTCTTCACCAGATCTAAACAAGACTGCGTTGGTCTCTTGTCTCTCTCTCCCCCCTCACAGCTGGTGAAGGAGGCATCCGGATCCCGTCGCACCGGGAAGGGGAGGAGGTGCAGCATTCACTCTATCGCCTTCGGCAAGGGAGGCAATCCACTGCCGGTTGCGCTGTTCTCTTTCACCCAGCGCCTGTGCGGGAGGGCCACCGACCCCTTCTTCCTCGCTGTCGTACGTAGTGTGGGCAGATCCGGCCTCCCGCCGCACGCCTTGCCACATCCCGACGACCCTAAGGTATAAGTTTCTTTGAAACCGTCGTTGCTCTAACTGCATGTGGATCTTTTTCGATCTGTAGTCGAATCTAGGTCTTGGTTCAAAGAGGAAAGAAGGGTGCGGTGGGGTGGAGCATGAATCTAGGACGTGGTTCAATGAGGAAAGGAAGGACGAAAAGTAGTATAGACTGGATATCCAACCGCTTTGTTGGTCGAAAAGGGAAAAAGGGGGTAACCCAGTACACACATCTGTAACGGAAAGTGACTGGGGGTCGGGTAGTTTGTGCAGTACTAGATTTGCTGCCCTCCCATAGGAAAAAGGTTCAAAGAGAACAAATATGGGACCAACACAGATATGCTGCTTGGTTACATACTCTGCATCACCCATTTATACGTGTGCATGCACGTGGTGCTGGCATGTCCCATACAACCATTTTGCTGTTGTTAATCTAAGAATGCTGCTAGAAAATTGTAGCAATGCCACTGTTAAAAGTATATTACATTTTTTAACGAATGTTGTTTTAAGAGAATGTCTCTATAAGTATGAATCAATGCAACCGTTTTAGAAATGCTACTATCCAACTTTGTTTTCCATCAAGATAAGTTAGATGCTTCTTTCTGTCACCGTTTGTTTCATCCTCCTTTATCGGCAAGTAATTGTTTCCTTTTTTCCTCTGTTAAAACAGGGGTATCTATTCAACTTGTTGCCATTGCGACATTTTGCTTCGCTATGCGAAACAATTTGCTTGATTTCAGTGCAACTGCACAAAACATGATTGGATTTCCTATTCGCTTTGGTAGATTTGTATTTTATTATGGTCGTCTCATGAAAGGTCAGTATAGGCCTTCATCCACATGATTGTGGAGTGTGCTTTGAGATGTTGTGCTACTTGTATTGGTATTGTTTTAAATAAATGTTGAATTGAAGCTATTGTATTGCTGTCTTTTCCCATTAAGTAGTGAACAAAAATGGGACCAACCCAGACATGATGCTTCTTGATTTGTTACAACAAACTCTGCATCACCCCCTTTATAAGTAGATGGAAGCACATATTGTTGTTGCGCCCACTCTCCCCTGGAACTGTTTATATTTTTCGTTAGTCTAATGCCGCTGGTAAAATTAAACAATGCCACTCTCAGAATTAACTACTGAATCTTATTTCAAAACTGCAACACTTGTTAGGGGTTGGAGGCATTACCATTTTTGTGCAGTTCAACTTGAATGTCACACCGGCGAGTCGGCGACTTTGCTTAATTTTGGTGGAACTGCACAAAAGGAGATCGAGATTTCATATATGTGTTGGGATATGTTTTAAGTCGTCCTCGCAAGTTGTTTCAAATCTTGATCAAAAATGGTCAATACCGATTTTCATCCACATGATGTTGCAGTGTGCTTTGAGATGTTGTGTTACTTGTATTGGTACTGTTTTGGATAAATGTTGAATTGCATCTCTTGAACTGCTGTCTTTTAGAATCAAGTGAGCAAAAATTGTTCCAACCCAGACATGATGCTTGTTTCTTTGTTACAACAAAACTCTGCATCACCCCCTTTATAAGTAGATGGAAGCACATGCTGTTGTTGCGCCCACTCTCCCCTGCAACTATTTATACTTTTTGTTAATCTAATGCCGCTGGTAAAATTAAGCAATGCCACTCTCGAAATTAATTAACTGCAACACTTGTTAGGGATTGGTGGGATTACCATTTTTGTGGCCGCATGTTTCATCCTCCTTTATTGGCCAGTAATCGATTTCTTTTTTGCCTCTGTTAAAACGAATCAGTCGCATTCTTTTAGGAATGGTACTATCCTGCTTTGTAGTTCTTTCTACATGTTTAACCAAGGTATTGTTAAGATAATGTCTCTATTAAAATGAATCAGTCGCATTGTTTTAGGAATGGTACTTTTTTGCTTTGTCGTTCTTTATAAATGTTGAAACAAGGCATTGTTAAGATAATGTCTCATTCAATATGAATGAATCACACTGATGGAGAATTGCTACTCTCCTGCTTTGTTTCCCATTAAGATAAGGTAGATCAGTAGATGCTTTTCTTCTGGGAGTACAAGTCATCAACCGTTATTTCTCAGTAATTGTTTCCCTTATACCTAGTGTTGCTTACAGGGATATCAAATTAAAGCTCGGTTTTTTCCGACTTTCATTTTAGTTGAACTGCACAAAAGGAGCCAATGTGTCCAAGGCAAACTGCTACATTACTGGGTCCAGTTGGTCATTTCACTTTGCAGAAAGAAGCAGTCATTGTTTGCGCTACATTACAGAAGGAATGACCGAGAAGCTTTACAGAGTATTAGTAGACGTTGGTGACATGACTAGTCTGCAGAGAGCATCGGCAACTCAAAAAGTACCCAAACAACTATAAGAAGCCATGACAGGACTCCACGATCATAGGCATTACAAATTTTTGAATGGGAAAATATTGTCAAAGTTTAATTGTTGATGTTAGCAAGAAGACATGCATTTGATATTTTTGAGTGGGACGCCCTTTGCTGTGAGCAGCGTCGATCGTTTTTTCCTATTTCTATGTTCAGTTTAGAAGTAAACAGTTACTCTGCTGAGATATTCCTTTGTTAAGAGTTTGTTCTGAATATTGTCTATGTAATGCCAGGCCTTGTGCAATATATATTGGAGTTGGAAAACCTTGTCAAAATTTGTTCATTGATATTTTTGAATGGGACGCCCTTTGCTGTGAGCAGCGTCGATCGTTTTTTCTTATTCTTGTGTTCAGTTTTAGAAGTAAATAGTTACTCTCCTGAGATATTCCTGTGTTAAGAGTTTGTTCTAAATTGTCTATGTAATGCCAGGCCTCGTGTTTGATTGCAAAGTTGAGCTTAGAATGTTATGGCATGCGACATCACGAGCTGTTCACCGTTCCTCCTGAGAATAATGTTTCGTATTGTTTTGCATGTCGATCTAATGCCAGTGATTTGCTTGTTAAGAAGATCATCCTCTTCTGTTTTTTCCGTGCTTAAGAAGTTCATCGTCTTATGTTTCATTCATAGCCTATACGACAAGTCGGGTAGGTTAGACGTGAAACCATGTGATCTTCCAACCAACTCATCATCTTAGGCTGTGATTGGATCGTCGTTTTCCAACCAAAACCGCTTGTAAAACTGACGCTTGTAAATAAAAGCAGATGGTCTCGGGCGAAGCGCTTGGTTGGTCGATTTTGACTAATAGTAAAATATACAGTGGCCTATCAAATTACACGCATAACCCGCCGGTTTTACTTACAGACCTCGGCCCTCGGTTTCATTACGCCTGTATTTTACGCATTGTTTCCGATGACGAGTAAATTACACTTGTATCCTAATACATGTGTGAAATAAACCAGAGCTCCCAAGCGCGGCCTTACCGTTTCATGCCGTCTCACTCTCTCGAAGGTGCTCATAGGTGTCCGATGATCCTGGCTTCCTGAATGAGCAGCAGGCGCTGTATCAGACCATCCATAAGGGCCCGTGAGGCCCTCTCCGTCGTCTTTTGAGTTGTTGTGCTCGCCATGGCACCGAGCATTGTTAACATGGTCAACGAACATGAGGATTCAGGAGATGACTTTATTTTGATTGGATGACAGTAGGGGCCCAGTAGGGCTATTGCCGTACATACGCAAGTGCCTCCTTATTATGTACAACTATATTTTTTTTGCTTCCTCTCGGTTTCCTGACATCACGGTCCCACACCATTGTCAACCTATGTAGTCAATATAAACGAGAGAATTGCACAAGGTGCGGCCGACAGCTGGGACCAAGCAGCTCGAGCAGTATTTGTGTTTTTGAGGTGTGAGCACTGCAAAGTTTTTCTTAGCGATGTTTTCGTTGTTGTTCAGAGGAGAGCAGGGTATTAACTGGGCGAGATGTGGCCCGTCTAGCCCAGGCCAGATATCCAGCCCAGATTTTAATATTTTCAAGATGGAAATGGCTAGCCCAGCTATATGTTTTTTTAGGAATACCCAGGCAAGGTCAACTTGTTATTTTCCGCCCCACTGGGCTGCAAATTTTATGCATTAGGCTTAACAGAAAAATGGGCTTTAAAAATAATAAAAAGAATGTAATTATAAAAACTGGGCAGTAACTATAAAAAAATGCACCAAACATGAAATTAGTTTATAAAATATTATTTATGGATTTTGAAAATCTTAATTTTTCATTGTTGAGCGCGCAATGTTTCGTTGGATTTTTATGTAATACAAATTATATTTAATCTGACTAGAAATTTCAGGATAAAAATATTTCGGATCCCATCAAAATGTGGGAAAATTTTATTGAATTCTGTCTTGAACGGTTGGTTGAAATTATTAATCGTTGGCCTAGCGAGAAAATGGGTTGTACTTTTAACAAACTGTAAATGGGCTGTAGTGAATTCCATTAGAATTCAAAAATGGGTTGTACATTCTTACAAATCGCAAATGGGTTATAAGTTCTCTGCCACACACTTGTGGGCCTATTAAGTTGACGCATCCCCTAAAAAAAGGTTGACGCGTATGCAAGGCTTTGTCAACTTATTATAGTCAACACACGGTTCTAGCAGCAGTTGCCGTTGGATGTCTATCCAACGGATGTCGTGCTTCTTCTTCAATCTCGGATATACTAGCTTCGGCCGCCCAAAAAATGATTCCTCCCCCTGACATCTGGGGCGCACTGTTTTCGAGGCTAACTTGTGGGCCTACTAAGTTGATGCGTACCAAGGGCTTTGTCAACTTAGTCAATATAAATGATTCTAGCTGCAGTGACCGTACGATGTCCATCCAACGGCCGTAGTTCTTCTTCAACCTCTGGTCTTCTTGCTCTAGCCGCCCAAAGCAGCGTCGGTCGTGCCGCGTTTTCCTGCCTCTCGTGCCCGGCTGTGATGCCGAGGAGGCCTCACCGCCCCCTACTACTCCCACCGCTGTCCCAGGGCATCCCTCTACTCACCCACACCCCCTGTTATTCTGCGGCGACGGCAGCCTCACGCCGCAGCCGAACCAGTGAACCCTCGTACTCCTCTCCGCGTGGGCATCCACTGCCGCATCTTTCCCGGCTCCGCGTCTTCCCCTTCCTAGGCCTCACCGTCGTCACCGCCTTGGTGCTCTTGGCGCGGCGTGGTCAATGTGGTCAATGACCGACTTCTATCGGAAGAGTACTGTACGTGGAGAGGCTGACAGCTGGGTCCACGGCCACAGCCCAGTTTTTTTGTGATTAGCCAAGTAAGTCGCTTTGTCAGGCCTGTTGGGCTGCAAATCTTTCAAGACGAGGAGAGCTTCATTCGGCTTGCCGAGAAAATGGCCTATCAGTAATGATGGGCTGTACATTTTTAAAACACATCAAACCGGCAACTAGTTTCAAATTTCTTTTTTTCATTTCGAGATTTTAAATTGCATTGATTTTTATGCGTGGACAATTTGTTGGATTTTATATTGATATAAATTTATTTTTTAAATCAGTTTGAATGTGACTCGAAATTTCAGGATTAAAAACAGCTCGGACCGCACCAAAATATGCAAAATTTCGTATAATTTTTTAACCGTGGCAGCAATAGGGGCTGTAATGCTAACAAAAAGAATATGGGCTCAAAAAAACCTTCAAAATTAGCAAATGGGATGTAAATTATTAGAAATAATGGCAGATGGATTGTATGCTGTTTTCCACAGATTTGGGGTTTTCCTAAAAAAAGGGTTGACGCACAAGCAGTGACTATTGGATTTCCATCCAACAGCCGTCGTGCTTCTTCAATCTCTGCTCTTCCTGCTCCAACCGCTCAAACAAGCACCGGCGGGAGTGCCTCCTCCCTCCTCCCTGCGGTCGGCTGTGCTGCCGTGCAGGCCTCACCGCCCAATCGTACTTCCATCGCTGGCCTAGCCATCCCTCTACTCACCCACACCTGTTGTTATTCTCCGGCGACGGCAGACAAACTAGTAAACCCTCGTACAGTCATACTCCCCTCCGCGTGGGAAACAACTGCCGAGTCTTCCCTGCCTCCGTCTCGTTCCCTTCCTAGGCCTCACCTCGTCCACCGCCTGGTGCTCTCGGTGCAGCCTGGTCAACATGGTCAACGACCGACATGCATCTGAAGTGGACTGTACGTGCAGAGGCTGACAGCTGGGTCCATGGCCGCAGCAAGGAAGTGCCTCCTTATTACGCACAAAATAATTATTCCTCCACCTGACAGCAGGGACCCACCGGACGGGCCACCTTATTTCGCGAAAAAAAACATTTCCCCCTGACTGCTGGGACCCACCAGCTACATCTTCTTACGCAAGGAAGTGCGTCCGGGCAAAAAAAAACGATTCGCCCCCCTGACTGCTGGGACCCATCTTCGCACGCAAGGAAGTGCCTGATAGTCAGGACCCCACTGGTCGAAGCGTACGTAGCATTGTCATTCTGGTCGCGAACGTGTACGTACATATATACTGGTCGATGTAGAAGCGCGCACGTGTCGTAGTAGAGGCGCGCACGTAGCATGTACACGTACGTACAGCGGCCAGTGCACAAGAAAGAAAATACGGCCACGCACATACATACGAGCGGGGTCTCGAACGCCTACTCGCGCATATATACGTACCGCCAGGGCTCATGTACATGGCTGGGTCGGAACGGAGAAACAGCGTCATCGTCTAGTTCATGGGGAGGCAACGGAATGCGTCGTGTTCATGGGGAGGCAACGGAATGCAATCGTGTTCATCGGGAGGCAACGGAACGCGTGGGAGCTAACCGGATTGGATGGAACAGGCGATGAAAACGAGGCCTGGCATACCGCAGAACAAAGGAAATGACCTTGTGTTCGACCGGCCACGTTCGAAACGGGATCCTGTTCATCGGGAGGGGTCTGGCGTACCGCAAAACGGAGGAAACGGACCTCCTACGGTCGAAACGGGTGTCCTGTTGATCGGAAGGAGTGTGGCGTACCGCAAAACGGACGAAACAGACTTGTGTTGGAGCGCTACGGTCGAAACGGGGGTCCTGTTCATCGGGAGGGGTGTGGCGTACCGCAAAACGGGACTCCACGGGATACTGTTCATCTCCACCGTCGACCTCCTCCAGCCTCCACGAGCTACTGTTCATCCACCGTCGACCTCCTCCAGCCTCCACCTGTGACTGTTCATCCACGGGCTCCTGTTCATCCAGCCTCCACCTCGCGCTACTCCATCGGCTATTGTTCAACCACCCATCTCCACGGGCTCCTGTTCAACCACCCCTCCACGGGCTACTGTTCATCCACCCCTCCACCATCTACTGTTCATCCAGCCATCCACGGGGTCGTCCTGTTCATCCAGCCCTCCACGGGGTCCTGTTCATCCAGCCCCAACCGGCTCGATCGATCGGGGTCCTGTTCATCCAGAGGCAACGCCACGGGACCTGTTCATCCACTCTCACCGCTCACTGTTCATCCAACCCCCCCTCCCGCAACGCTCACTGTTCATCCAGAGAGGCAGCATCGATCGGCTTCAGTTAGCAGCGGTAGCGAAGGAATCGCTCGATCGGGTTCAGTCAACAACCATCGATCGATCGCTCGGGTTCAGTAACGCGTAGCCTGCAGTGCAATCGCTCGGGTTCAGTTAGAGCCCAATGCCTCACTCAGGATTCAGTTAGAGCCAACGCCTCGCACACACGCACGTATGTGTACGAGACAAACGTGCATCGCCCGGCCCCCGACCATCCACCGTAACCGGGAACTCCCCGAAATTTTCCTCGCCCTCACTTCTACCACGGTTTTTTCCGTCATGGATGGCCCAAAGAATGTCATGCAGCTGCGTCTCCGGCCCGCCCAGGACGAAAAGCCCATTTTCTGTCATGATTTTTTATCATAGAAGTAGGAGCCCACCACATCTATGATGATACCGGGTTTTGTCACAATTATCGTCATAGAAGTGTCATATGTATGACAGAAAAAAAATTCGTTCGGCCCAAAATGTCACGGATGTGTCTTTGTTTTGTAGTGATATGCGGTATTACCCAGCCGTCCTAATTAAATTTGCATGTGCCACCTCTAAAAACTTCAAATAAATATCCTTTTTGTGTGTCGGGATTGTTCATTGAGCGACAGGAGGTAGTTGGTATCTTCCATGCTAAGCGGGTTATTCTCAGGATGGGTGTTTATTCACTCACCATTGCATGAGAAAGGGGCGATAATAGGGATTACTAGTCCCAAATTGCAAAATGAACTTAAAAATAATCAAACAAAAACTCCTATCGAGCAATAACCTTTACTTTATCGTTTGGGAACAGCTACTAGTGTGTTTAGCATGGAAGATATTGATAACTGATGGTCTCAAAGTAAACAAGAAGGGTGCATGTCTCAAAATTTCATTTACCTCTGTTTTGAAAACTTGAGCTCTGGCACCTCTGCAAATCACTGCTTCCCTCTACAAAGGGACTATCTATTTACTTTTATGTTGTGTCATCACCTTCTCAAATAAGCGCCAGAACCTGAGAGCATTGCTGTCATGCTGGTGCATTGTGTGTAGCTAATGTTGGGTGCATCATGAGTGGATCTTTTCTACCATGAATTACAATATTTAGTCGATGCTTGAACTTTGGGGGTGCTCTGCATTTAATTACGTTTTGCGATCTCAGAAAGGGCTAGCGAGATACCACTATTGACATATTGTATCATGGTTGTTTTAACAACGTGTTGCTGTTTGAGATGTCTTATTATTGCTCGCTAATTGATTATGTCATTGATATGAGTTAATATAATTTTTAAGAGTTATTATCGACATGGTTAGTTATAATATTTGCTGAAAACCTGGGTGTTCTTTAAGCTTATTTATGGAAACAGGAGCAAAAGAGTTCGTAAAAGTTTTTCTTGACTTTCAGTTTATCAACTGAATTGCTTGAGGACAAGCAAAGGTTTAAGCTTGGGGGAGTTGATACGTCTCCGTCGTATCTACTTTTCCTAACGCTTTTCCTCTTGTTTTGGACTCTAATTTTCATGATTTGAATGAAACTAACCCGGACTGACGTTGTTTTCAGCAGAACTACCATGGTGTTGTTTTTGTGCAGAAATAAAAGTTCTCGGAACGGAACGAAACTTTGCGAGCATCTTTTATACAATAAAAGAGAATTTCTTGAGTCAAGAACCACCGGAGGGGGGCACCTGGGTGGGCACAACCCACCAGGGCGTGCCACCCCATCCAAGCGTGACCAGGTGGGTTGTCCCCACCTGGTGGCCCCGCAGACCTTGAAACTGACGCTACAAAATCCTATATTTCTAGAAAAAAATTAAGGAGAAAGAATTATCGCATTTCACAAGACGGAGCCGCCGCCGCCTCCTGTTCTTCATCGGGAGGCCAGATCTGGAGTCTGTTTGGGGCTCCGGAGAGGGGGATATTCAATCTTCGTCATCACCAACCCTTCTCCATCGCCAATTCCATGATGCTCCCCACCGGGAGTGAGTAATTCCTTCGTAGGCTCACTGGTCGGTGAGGAGTTGGATGAGATTCATCATGTACTCGAGTTAGTTTTGTTAGGGCTTGATCCCTAGTATCCATTATGTTTGGCCCTTGCCCCAAGCCTGGTTGCGCCCTCCATATGCGGTATTGGTGGATGGGTGAAAGTGACTAGTGGGTCCATTTCCCAGCATCTCCATTCTCTGACTGAAGGCCGCAATCTACGAAACAGATCATCAACATAGATCAATTTCTTGATAGCACTGACCGCTAAAACTAATGGATCATACTCCCGATCGAGGCCTGCGAGTATGTAGGTAACCATCTCTAGATCAGAGATGTTCCAGAGATGGACTGAGTAGCAACGGCGAGTCATCTCCCAAGCTATTCATCTTCGCCATGAATAGGGTGCTCAGTGTGTTGCCCTTTTTCGTGTTGGTGATGGCGGCAATCCTCAGGTAATAAGGGCGGTCCACAAATCAAAGCTACTCAACAACTTGCGCCAATATCTCCTTGGAGAGAGAATTCCAAGGAGAATTCAGCATGTAACTTAGGACTTGCTGATCTTTGGACAACCATGGTCCATATAGCGGACTTGGCAAATGGGCATGCTCTTGTCCGACTGCTGCTGCTCTACCGTCTTCGGGGGCGCTGCATCGGTGCTATCCAGGAGGTCGGTGACCTACGCTCCTCGCGGGGCCGTCATTGACTGGGCCTTCCAGAGGAGGAAGTTCCCCCTTGCTAGCTTCTTGGTGGGTGGCGCCGCTCCAAGGTTGAGGACGGCTGGAGAAGTGGAAGACATGGCGAGGTTGATGTTTGTGTTGGACACTAGATTGATTGGAAGAGGCTGGCTCTGTATACCATGTAGAATTTGATGGAAGCGTTCCTACTCCCTCATATGAGAGCCGCATGAATATACTTGATCAATGGCAAGAAAAACCCTTGCCCTGGTTTACAACAAGTCCAAATTGATCGCTATGATTCAGTTGGTTACACGGGATAGAGAGAGAGAGGATGTTACGAGAAGGATAAAGAGAAAGAGCTGAGTTGAGATTAAATGCAAAATATCTCTATGTCTAACAGTGCGTTGGAATTGACATTTTTTTTTGAAACAATGAGTACAGACGTAAGCACTCATACTTACGCATATACTCAACACACGCACACCCTATCTCTATGAGCACCTTCGAGAGAAACTGAGCTGGCATATTATCTTGAGACTTATGAAGTCACCGTAACCGCCTCGTCGTCGACAGGAACATCTCCTCCCACTGAAAGCGCATCGCCGGAAATCCTCAAATAAATTCAGGAATAATGCGAGCAGCAGGACTTGAAACCTGGTGGGCTAGGGATACCACTGTCCCTCTAACCATCCAAGCACAAGTTGATTCGCGCGTTGGAGTTGACTTAGAGCATCTCCAACAGCCGCACAAAAAGAGCTCCGCGCGCTAAAAGTTTGTTTTTAGGCGCCGAACAGCTCCAACAGATGCTGTAAAATATCGCGCGCGCTAAAAAGTTTTGGGCACGCGTTAAAAAACGCTATCGCACGCAGGATATATTAGGCTTCGGATTACGCGCACTTCACAATTTACACTTCGTGCTTTTTTGGGCGTGCGTTTTTGAGCGTCGCTAAAGCAATATTGTTCCCGGCGTTTTAAAAATGCTACAACGCTATAACTTTTATTGGGCACAAAATTTTTATGCGACGGTTGAAGATGCTCTTAATAAACTGAAACCGGTCCACACCGGGCGGCCAATCGCCCACATGCAGCTGTGGCCTCCACACACCGATGGCTCCATCCTGCCTTATCCCCTTACGGGTGTCTCTCAGCCTCTTGTTCATCCCACAATAAGATTGCGTAGAGAGCGCATGTAGCTTAGACAGCGCCTACAAGTGTTATATATTCGCTACTCGCAAGCACCGAAGAAGGTAAGAAACCAGAAAAAGAAGCCATGGCCAGTACTGGTGCTCCTATGTCGGCCGGCGCAGCCGTAGAGAAAGAAGAAGCTGTAGCATCCGCGGTCATCGCCAACCCGCATGCCGACCTAGCGGAGATCATGCCATCGCTGCCCACTGCGCCGGGGTTCCCCCCGTACCGGCTGCGCCGATACGGCGGCTTCTGGCACACTGACCTCTATCTCAAGTTCATCGGCGCGTCGCACGCGTGTTTCAAGCCGCGGCCCACCGACGTGCTTCTCGCGAGCTTCCCCAAGACCGGTACCACCTGGCTCAAGGCGCTCGCGTTCTCCGCGCTCAACCGTGCCGCCCATCCGCCGTCCGTCGGAGCCGACCACCCGCTCCACCGCAACAGCCCCCATGACCTCGTCCGCTTCCTCGAGCTCGCCGACCAAGACGACGATGGTCTGATCTACGAGGAGATCCCTTCTCCCCGGCTGCTCGCCACCCACGTGCCCTACTCCCTGCTGCCCCGCGGCATCACGGGCACGAAGGACGGCTCCGGCGGCCGGATCGTGTACGTCTGCCGGGACCCCAAGGACACGTTTGTATCCTTCTGGCACTACCACGAGAAGACCACGGCGACACTGCAGCGGATGGCCGACGTCGGCGGCGCGTCGGCCGCCATGCCGACGTTCGAGGAGGCGTTCGAGCTCTTCTGCCAGGGCCAGAGCGTGGCGGGGCCACAGTGGCGCCACACGCTCGAGTACTGGGAGGCGAGTCGCCGGAGCCCCGATCAGGGGCTGTTCCTTAGGTACGAGGACATGCTGCTTGACCCGTCGGGTAGCCTGATGAAGTTGGCGGCGTTCATGGCATGCCCCTTCTCGCCAGAGGAGGAGGCGGCCGGGGTGGTGCGCGACATCGTGGAGCTCTGCAGCTTGGGTACGCTGAAGGGGCTTGAGGTGAACAGGAGAGGGAGCACGATGCTGGGGCTCAAGAACGAGGCCTTCTTTAGGAACGGCACGGTGGGGGATTGGAGCAACTGCATGACGCCGGCCATGGCGGCGCGGCTGGACGGCATCGTCGCCGAGGCGCTCCAGGGGTCCATGCTCACCTTTGGCGCTTCCTCCAAGGATGAAGTCTAGCTCACCCATATTGTTGAATTTATGTATTTTTATTATGTGACTACAACATTTTCAAGCCTTATCCTTGGCCATCACATTCTTCCTCAACACCTTCGCTTTCTTCCTGCTTGTCACCTTCGCTTGGAGTTGGAGAGGCACATGGAGGGCCAGAGAGTTGGGCATCAAACACATCATGCATGTGCTGAACGCTAGAGCCTAGAGGGGACACGTGGGTGACATTTACCAACAGATTAAAACAACAGGTCTATAGCTGACACAAGCGCGAATATTCATGTCAAATCGGGCCACATTGCAACCCATCCAATGCGGTACTCCTTCGGTATGCGGACGAGTCCATTTGTTCGAAATCTTGCAAACCGAATGCAAACTAGTAGAATCTCTGCTACATTTTTTTGTTCATTCTTCTTTGAAGCAATGGATTCGGATTAGCAGTGCATATAAGCACTATCCCTTTTCGAAAACATATAAGCACTATGTTGAGTCGTCCGACAGCTCGTCCAATGAAGAGGACTACACGAATGAGACAACAATGATGCATCTGGTGCTTGCAGATGTGGAGTGTGCCGAGAAGCATGTTCTAAATTTGAATGGATCGGTCAAGGCTCATCGAGTGCTCAACCGCAATTGGGCGCGCGACCATTTTGACGTTGATGGATGACTACTTTGCCCCTGAGGCCTTCTTCGCTGACAAGTTTAGCACGCGTTTTTGGATGCGCAAAAATGTGTCTCTACCATAGCGTCCGGTCCTTTGATGACTAAATCATCTTGAAGAAGGACGCCGTGAAAAGATCAGCGGCTATTGATCATGCGGACCTAAAAAATAAAATTTGGGGTCGGATTTATGTTGTCGGTGTTGGATGGCCGGTTCCCGCATCCGTGTCCGCGGACTGGTCTCCCCTGTCCGCAAACGGATGCCAGAATAAATTTGCGGGTCACCATTGGAGATGCCCTAAGAAAAATATTTTGTGGGATGTTGTTTCTCGGAAATAAAAAACACAAGAGCATGCAATCAATATTTACATAGCAGCTAGGCACTAGTTTTTAATTTAGTTTCTGATGGAAAGATATGCACAAAAGAATGATTGAAAACCGCAAGTGAAAGCTAAAGTAGAACAAGACTTCATATTTATTTATTTATTATACAATGATGAGGGAAGATACTAACCACAATGTTTCCTTTGACATTAAAAGATCGTAATCCTTACCAGCAAACCCATCCAAATAATGATTTTTAACTAGAGCTCAATAAATATTTCACAAGATATATATATTGCCAAAACTATTATTAACATTGATCGATAAATCAATGGTGTTATATAATCAAATTAAATTAAAATTATTTGTCTTGCGCAAATATTTAGCTAAGATATAACAAAATATTCACATGGTATATTTAGGCTACAAGTTTTTAATAAAGTAGTAAAATGTCTATAGACCAATATGATAATATAATAAATTTGCAAAAGCACAAACTCAAAACATTTAGGAAAAAACTAACGCCCACACGTGTGGGTGTTTGCACATCGTCCACACGCCTCCATCACCACTCATTTTGCCACGTATGGACAGATGACATCAGCAGAAATCTTTTTGGTTTTTGGCTTAAAAATATTTTATCTCCTAATTTAAAAAGCAAATTAAAAATTCGTTTTCACCATTAAATCCGTCTCGACGAGATCTTCAAAACTAGATCCCATGTTGATATGTTTCGACGAAAAAAAAATTTGCCCAGAAGTTGCCATGATGTTTACACTGTAGTTGACATGGTGCTTAAACTAAAGTTGCCATGTGGCAATTTTAGTTTGTAGATCATGGCAATTTTAGTTTTTGATGATGGCAATTCCAGTATTTTGACCATGAAAATATTTTTTATGAACCATGGCAATTTTAAATGCATGTATCATGGCAATTTTAGTTTATGGTGCATGGCAAGTCTAGTTTCTTAATTCTCCGTTTTATAATATGTCAAATTTTACTTTTTAATATAGAAGAAAATAGCTGAAACATAACATGGCAACTTTAGTATAAACATCATGGCAATTCATGTGTAATAGACATGACAACTTTTAACATAAAAAAATCGTCGAAATATATTGATATGATATCTAGTTTCGAAGATCTTGTCGCGAGGGATTTAATGATGAAAACGGATCTTCAATCGGATTTTTCATTTAAGAGATAAAACATTTTAAAAACTGAAAATCCAAAAAGATTTCCACATGCATGCATGCGATGACATGGTGTTGTCTGTATGTTATAGGGCGTGTGGGCGGGTTTGGCTCCCACCACACGTGTGGGAGTTAGCGTTGTCCAACATTTAAATCTAGCCATGCAAATACGCGGGCTGCACTGCTAGTTGATATGCATGATTACAGATTGCAAGAACTAGATTGCATATACGAAGCTAGATCTTGAGATAATGGCAACCGAAATGTCTTGAGGCTCCGGTAGTGGTATGTGAGCCTTTTTATAAGGCATCTTCTTCTGTAGAAAATTATCAGTCTTCGGTATCATACAATATGTCATCCCCGAGTTAGCACATCTATCCATCTATCTATCCTCCGTGTACCCCTATAAGGTACCTCAACATGACTAGGTCGCTCGATACTCGTTGGTTTACACGGTTTGTCCACCCCACCCCCATAACCACCAGGCCACACAGGACTCCCCATGTTGGCACGTGAGCTGGAGTTACTTGATAGGACAACACAAGTGGATCCATTATTTGTTTTCTGTCGGGCTAATTTTGGATCTCGATCCAATCCGGATCATCAAAGTCGTATGTGGTTAGTAAGAGCCTCAAACTCGTTTCATACGTCTGGCGGCATTCGATCACTGTTCAGTCACGATTTTTTGACTTTGACGGGCCCCTCAAACGGATCTCAAACGGCTCTCAAACGCCCGGGCTGACCGGCACCCCATATTCAGCCCAAATATGGGGCAGATATGGAGCGATCGGGCACGCCCGCCACATCGGACCCAACCCACACTGGCCCACCCGGCCCCATATAAAATCCTCCCTATCCGCTCGTCGAACCAAACCATAGCCACTTCACTTCCCTCCCCTCCACTCTCCTCCGCCACCCAAACTCGTCTCCGGCTCCTTCCAGCCGTCTTCGGCATGGCGGACAGCGGATCCGAGTCCTTCACCTCCAGATCTTTCAACCCCAAATGCATCCCACGCGGCCCCGAAGAGGAGATGGCCGTCCGGCTTGCGCTCTGCCGCACCCGGGAGGAGGCCCGTGGACGGGTGCGCCTCGGACTCCATCCGTCAAGAATCCATTGCGTCTGCCCAAATTGCGCATGGATCCGGCGCTAGGCCGGCCATAGCTGCCTCGCCGGAGATCGTGCGGTCCATCTGGCGTCCGGACGCGCTGGTGGACGCGCAACCCCTCCGTTGGCACGCCGATATTGGGGGCGCACCATTGTCCCACGAGGCCATGGCGCGGCATGCAAGGCACCGGGTGAGGGAGGTGGCGGCAGTCCTCGCGGCAGCGGCCGTCGGCGAGGCGGAGTCGCATTCTCCGGCACCCCGTATGGCGCATCAGTCCGGTCGCCGCAACCGCATCGTGGTGGACATCAGCGGCTCATCCCAGGTCGGATCCATCATCGATCTGACATCCACCGACACCGTTCGGGTTCCGGTCTCCGACGAGGAAGAGTAGGGCATGGGAGATGGTGGGGCCTTGAGTCCCCTGAGCCAGCTCGTGTCCCATGCCCTACCCTACCTTGCTGGCGACCAGACCAACACTCTGAGGAGCGCAGCCGGCCGTCAGACATAGCCATGGCGGGGCCGAGCGAGTGGGGAGCGGAACCCGACAAGCTTCGCGTAGATTAGGTTTCACGTTGCATGTAATAATATGGATTTGAGGTATCCGGATGTGAATTGTGTTTTTTAAGGGGTGACCGGTCACTATTCGGGGATGCGTACGGACGCGTCCGCGGGCGTTTGAGGGGTCGGATTTGCCAAATCCAGCTGTAGATGCTCTGATAATGGAAGAAAATTGACCGGAAAAGACCTAGACGACGGTGAGGTAAGATTTGGCCCTCACTCGTCTCCGGCATGCCACCTTTTTTATGCCGAGGGAGGAACAAAAATTATCTTCTTTATTTTAGTTGGTGACGGCGGCTCATCCACACCCTTTTCCTCCCATGCTGGACTTGTGGTCCTACGAGCTTATATATGCTTTTGTCCATCATGTAGATTGCGGAGAAATTATTTTGAACGATTGTGCATTGATCCATGGGCAGTCTAGAGAGATCTTGTGTTCCTTTACCTAAAAATTATTATACAACCATGGGGAAAATGACAAGTGGTTCTATTGAACGTGCTGTGACTTATATGGCAACTGGAAGTATAGTATAGACAGAAATCATACACAGAGTTGAGCAAGCAGTGACTAGTAATTAAGCCCCGTACAAAAAATCATCGCTAAATTTGTACTCTTACTTAGGGTGAAGATCGCTATAATCATCGGGACCATAGGCCTCAAATAATTCGGCAAAAAATCCATTCTTCCTTCTCGGGTTGCATCCCATGTCTTCACATAATCTATCATTGTACCAAGTAGGAAGAAGTCCAGTGCACGGTGTACGTGATTCGTCACGGGAGTAATGCTTCATTACCTTCTCGCATTCAAGTACATCCCTCTGCATTGCTTCAACACTTGGTAATCTAAATCCACCATCCATGAAATATGCTAGCCACTTAGACCGTAGTTCTGAAGTGTAGACATTCGCATAGTTGTCAGAATATCCGAGGACCGCAAGTTGTGGAATCTTAGGATGTATGCACTCCCTGTGAAACAATAATTAAATAAATTTTTCAATAAAGACTTGAAGTACGTAAAAAATATGTCTAGTAAAGTGATGACCTATAAAGTTGTGCAGTTGTGGATGTTGAACCAACGATGATAGTATGAAAGTACTTTGACATGAACATGTCCTTGATGTTTTGATCACCATTGAATCATGTTCCGAAAATAACTATGTCACTCTTTACCAACGTAGATTCACCTTCAACGAGCACACCTTCTTTGCAAAAGCCAAAGGTCTTCGACTTTCTAATAACGATGATGCCTTCCTCTAGATTATTGTAATGATCCTTGGGTGTAGTGGAAAGCATACATCCCACCATCCCCTCAAAAAAGCTGTGGTCAGGCACCATGTCATGCTTCTTCATTGGAATGGAGTAGTAGCTCTCAGCAAACTTTGAAATCATCAACCTCTTCTCACACACACAAAAGAACAATACAGATGTCTGAAATTAGTCTAAAACAAAACCATTTACACTTCCGGTAATATTAATATTCAATAAAATGGAAACATGTTGTAGTACCAATGGAGTCAAGACGGTAGCTAATATGCTAAGGAGGAAACCTTCACCGGGCTTGTGAATAAGGAGTTCAGCAAAACGAGTTAGATAGAAATTTGATATGTTAATACCCCAAGCATAGAAGTTCGGTATGATCCATTGCTTGGTTCGGACTACCATTGTGCATGGTTTCTCCATACCTAAAGAAAAATTATAGAAAGTAATAAAAATATAATCGCAATGTTTCATTTTTATCTAGGAAACTATAAAGACGAAGACAATATAATCATGATAGGCAATGCTACTAAATGTATACATTGGAATGCTTTAACAAAATGGACATAATAATGTTTCAGTTTCACTAACAAGGAGAAACAAGGTATGTTTAATTGAGGATTGAATATTTTTACCGTTTACTTTTGCGCATTCATTAGCAATGTCAAGGGCTGAATTTCCATAGCCAACGACAGTCACACACTTGTCCTTGATCATCTCCTTAGCTTTCTCACTACCCATTTTGGAGTAGTCCATGGAGTGGATCACTTTCCCATCAAATGCTTCTGGGCCTCTACCAGGAGGGAAATTGGGTATGTTGGGATAATTGCTAAACCTTCCCGTACAAAGAATCACAAAGTCTACCATGTGTACCTGGAGAAAGGGAATACATGTTTATGAACAGTCACATGAGAAAAGTTAATTAGTGTAACACCCTGGCCCAATATGAGTTATGACTAGCCCACCTGTAGGGTGGACCCATATATGTAGCACTCCCCTTACACTTTCATCTTTGCACCATGTAAAATGGTTAGCCCAATGGTGCTATATTAGGAATACAAGGCTGGACCAAAGAAAGGGTCGTCGTTTATTTGGCAAAGTATTGTGGGAATTCAAACTTTCAAGAGAGGTTATGTATGGCGGGTTGGAACGGGCTCTCAAATAAATATTTGGGATGATCCTTGGATTCCTTCTAGTACATCAAGAAAGGTTATAACACCTAGAGGATGGGCGAACCAACCTATGGTTGGATGACTAGAAGGACAGTGGTATCCCCAGCCCACCAGGGTTCAAATCCTGGTGCTCACATTATTCCTGGATTTATTTTAGGATTTTCAGCGATGTGGATTCAGTGGGAGGAGACGTTCCCGTCGATGATGAGGCGCATATGGTGACTTTGTAAATCCCAAAATGATGTGCCGGCAAAGTCTCTCGAAGATGCTCATAGGGATAGGGTGTGTGTGTGCATTCATAGGGGTGAGTATATGCATATATGTATGAGTGCTTGCGTCTATACTGTGTTCAAAAAAGAACACCTAGAGCAAGGACAATGTTATAACACCTAGTGGAGGAAATTATAGACCCTCACACACGACAATGGGATCTGGAACTTATTAGGTCTGTCTTTTCACAGGTTGGTGTCGCTAGAATAATTCAAATTCCTCTCCGGACGGAGGCCATGGAAGATCTTGTGGCGTGGTAGTATACAAGGGCAGGAACCTTTTCAGTTTAGTCGGCGTACCACGCAGAGTTTAACCATCAGTTTGGGAGCCAAATAGCCAGGTCGGACAGGGTAGCGTTCAGTTAAACTCCATATGGAAACAACTTTGATAACTATATACTCCAAGGAAAATAAAACACTTTGGATGGAAGGTGCTCCGGGGTGTACTACCATGCATGGGAATCTTAGCCGCAAGACACATTCCAGTCCTTCTGCAATGTCCAGTTTGCAAGACCGGGATTGATGACATTCAACACGTTCTTTTCTGTTGTCCTCAGGCACGCACACCACACACACACAACGGTGTGGTAGGTGTGAGGAGCGTAACAATAGGTCGCCATCCTTTCAAAAAGAAAGTATAGGTCGCCATCCAAACCAATATATAAAGTCGCCATCTTGACTCTCGAGAGATTAGGACTAGTGCCATTTACATGATGGATGGTTAGGTGGTGGTTGCGTGGGTGCATGCTTATCTATAAAGAATTGAGAACTCCATACATGACATTTCTTCCCTCAACACTCGACTCCCATTGCTATGTGATTATGAGAGCAAGCTCGAATCAAGAAGGCTCAGCAAGATTGGATTTTGTGGTCAGAAGATCTTGAAGACCATGACCACGAACAAACCAAATTGTACCAAGTTTATATGTACTTGAATATCATCATCCTAATCCTATATGGAAAAACGTTTGCGCAGTAGTAGCATATCATGTCGATACCTCTATGTGACCTTCGTCGTCGGCCACCGTGAGGCGCCACTCCCCGTCGCCGGAGCCGAACGCCTGGCCGCAGCCGGCCCACTCCTCCCACGCCACCACCTCCTCCTCTGCGACGCCGACGTACTCCATGCTGGTCACGCGGTGGCCGAGCCTGACGCAGTCGAGCACGCCGAAGCGGCGCGCGTAGGCGTGGAGGTAGTCGGCGACCTGGCGCTGGTTGGGGAACATCTCCGTCACGGAGTCCGGCCAGGGGAAGTCGGAGTAGCGATACATGTGCCGTGGCGCCTGGAGCCTGGTCCCCTCCATGGCGTTCGGCCACACGCCCCCGACGGCGTCGCCCGCATCAAAGACCACCGGCCGGCAGCCGCGCTCCAGCAGGTGCTTGCACGCCGCCAGGCCACTCACGCCGGCGCCCACGATGGCCACGCTCTTCTCATCCAGGCCCATCGGTCGATTTGTATGTGTGTGTGCTCCGTCCACGACGGGCGGTGTGAAAGGTAGTGCTACGCTACGGGACTCACAGCAGCATCAAATAATGAAGAGAAGGAAACTCTACTGAATAATAAGCCAACTGTGGCAAGCCGTGGTTAGCAATCCCACAATTCTGTCAGCTGGTCCACGTCCAATCCTTATCTTTACAGATCGTAGTGTGCCAGAAAAAAATTACGAGATCTATTGATCAACCAGTATTACACCCTACAAAAATAAAGAAAACACGTTGAGGTCCATCGGGGGCATTCGTCTCCTTCCTCACGAACAGGCTGATGACACGCCATCACAAGTTTCTTTCCATCGTCGGAGCCAGCATTGTTAAATCCAAGAGCTTCTTTTGATTTAAAAATGTTTTCCAAATAAAAAGAGATCGTCAGCTTCTTACAAGATAGTAGTGGAGCTAGCGAAAAAAAATATTATGCCAGTGAGGGGAGCGGGAATCTAGTTGAGGGAGCGAGAGCTATGTGGGTCGGCCTTCAACGGTTTTAGCATGGAACGGGAAGGGCTCACACACCAACCACCGGCTGACAATTGGGCTGAAATGTGTAAGGACACCACAACCACACACTAAACAACTCAACTCTCCTCTCAGAACAAATATCGTGTCTATCAGCACCACACATGATACACGAATGAAAACAATACCTAACATAACTATAATCCGGCCAATGAGGATAAAACCCAAATGAAATAACTGGCCGCAATAACATGCGATAAAAGAAATACTTAATCCCACTTGTGAAGAACGGCATGGCGAAGTGAAAGATCGTGGATGTCGCCTAGAGGGGGGGTGAATAGGCGCTTTAAAATAATTACGGTTTAGGCTTGAACAAATGCGGAATAAACCTAGCGGTTAATTTGTCAAGCACAAAGCCCAAAATAACTAGGCTCATCTATGTGCACCAACAACTTATGCTAAGCAAGGTAAACAACTAAGTGATAGCAAGATATATGACAAGAAACAATATGGCTATCACAAAGTAAAGTGCATACGTAAAGGGCTCGGGTAAGAGATAACCGAGGCACGCGGAGACGACGATGTATCCCGAAGTTCACACCCTTGCGGATGCTAATCTCCGTTTGGAGCGGTGTGGAGGCACAATGCTCCCCAAGAAGCCACTAGGGCCACCGTAATCTCCTCACACCCTTGCACAATGCAAGATGCCATGATTCCACTAAGGGACCCTTGAGGGCGGTCACCGAACCCGTACAAATGGCGACCCTTGGGGGCGGTCACCGAACCCATACACTTTGGCAACCCTTGGGGGCGGTCACCGGTACCCGTCAAATTGCTCGGGGCGATCTCCACAACCTAATTGGAGACCTCGACGCTTGCCCGGAGCTTTACACCACAATGATTGAGCTCCGAACACCACCAACCGTCTAGGGCGCCCAAGCACCCAAGAGGAACAAGCTCAAGGGCACCAAGCACCCAAGAGTAATAAGCTTCTCAACTTGTAACTTTCACGTATCACCGTGGAGAACTCAAACCGATGCACCAAATGCAATGGCAAGGGCACACGGAGTGCCCAAGTCCTTCTCTCTCAAATCCCACCGAAGCAACTAATGCTAGGGAGGAAAATGAGAGGAAGAACAAGAAGGAGAACACCAAGAACTCCAAGATCTAGATCCAAGGAGTTCCCCTCACATAGAGGAGAAAGTGATTGGTGGAAATGTGGATCTAGATCTCCTCTCTCTTTTCCCTCAAAAACTAGCAAGAATCCATGGAGGGATTGAGAGTTAGCAAGCTCGGAGAAGGTCAACAATGGGGGAAGAACACGAGCTCAAAGGATAAGGTTCATTGGGGAAGAAGACCCCATTTTATAGGAGGGGAAAAATCCAACCGCTATGTGCTCAGCCCGCACACGAGCGGTACTACCGCTCCACGAGCGGTACTACCGCTCGGGCGGAAGAAGCAGGGAAAAGGAGCAACCAAATATGAACCTTGGGGTGGTAGTACCGCATATAAGCGGTACTACCGCTCACCCCAACGGTACTACCGCACACGAGCGGTACTACCGCACCTACTGCCGCTACTACTGCCGCTGAACCCGACACAAGACAACCACGTCTCGAGTCGAGGCGGTACCAGCGCGGAACCGGAGCCGTACTACCGCTTATGGCCATGGGCGGTACTACCGTTGTGGGACAGCGGTACTACCGCTTGTGGCGATAAGCGGTACTACCGCTGGCGCCATCCTTATGCCACTTCCACGAAAACAAAGTATACTCCAAGGAAAACCAGAACTGCCATAACTTCTGCAAATGAGCTCTGAATTGAGCAAACTCAAGCTTGTTATAGTAAGAAGAGGCAGGGAAGGTATGCCTAACAAACAGAGGAGTGAAACCTCCAACGGAGAAGAACTGGCATACCCTCCAACATCGAAAACATCATAGAAGATGCATGTGAACTCCGTTTTCGATGAACTCGAGCTTGTCATAAAAATGACCATAAGCTCCAAATCTCACAAGGAGAAGAACCAAACAAGAATCAATAACGAAGATGCAAGGATGCAATGGTTTGAGCTCTCTACGAACGATATGATCAAGCAACTCATCGAGAGCCCCCCTTGATAGTACGGCAATCGATCCTATAACCCGGTCTCCCACAACTACCATGAGACCGGTAAAATAGAAAGCCTATCAAGGGAAAACCTTTGCCTTGCACATGATCCACTTGAGCTAGATGATGACGATCTACTCCTCCTCAAGATGGACCACATTTCTTGATCGCGTTGGCTCGATGAAGACGAGTTGATTGCTCCCCCATACTCTACTATGGGTGAGCAACTCTTCCGCACATATTCACAAATCCATTGTCACCATAATGGACGGCAAGCTTCAAGCATTTGATCTCTTCGTGATGCTCCACTTGAACTTGCACACCGCAACCTAACCCCACAAAGAACTCTCATGAAAACCATGGGTTAGCACACAAAGCGTAATGGACAATGCTTACCATACCATGGGGTCACTTGATCCCTCGGTACATCTTGTGCGCTTTGTGTGTTGAACCTTTCCAACTCTCTTCATTTGGATGATGTCTTGAAGGTAGACATGAATGATCACACAATCTTCTTCTTCAAGACATGCTTGCAATAAGCTCAACACTCACATGACCGATCTTTGGATAATTCCTTAATAGCACCTTAGTCATCACAAACTCTCCTTGAAACCAACAAATGGACTCCAAGAAAAGCCTATGGACAAACCCTTCAAATATAACTCAAGGCAACCATTAGTCCATAGAGATTGTCATTAATTACCAAAACCAAACATGGGGGCACCTCATGTTCTTTCAATCTCCCCCATTTTGGTAATTGATGACAATCACTTTCAAGAGAGTCCATACAAGGAATTATGCATCACCATGCAATGCACCAACCAATAATGCATGTGAATGAGATGCAAATGCTAAGGAGACAAAAACCAAAGCTACTCCACAAAACTCTCTGAAACTTCTCCCCCATTGGCATCGATTGCCAAAATGGGCGAAAAGCCAAGAAGGCCAATATAAATTGTGGTCCTCCATAAATTGTGTATTTCTCCACAAGAGAGTGGAATGCAATACACACATCCAACGGTAAATACTTGGAGGAAAACAAACTATATTGAGGCCCAAAGATTGCAAAAGAATGATATGTCATAAAGACATAACAAAGAGAGAAACAAGCAATCAAGCTATCAAAAGATACCAATTGAAGCAAGCTATCAAAAGATACCAATTGAACCAACTAGACCAATGATCCTACGAGCCAAATGAATAAAAGATATTATGATGTGAGCAAAGGAGTGTCCTAGAGAAATTAGAGAAGCTCCCCATGTTTTGTGCACAATTTAGTTTTGTATTTGGATACAACGAGCACAAAATAGGATCGTCGCTCCCCCAAGATCAATAGAACCTCACAACAAGCACAAGCGGGCAAGTAGGAAACAAAGCCTAGCACAAGCAACCAACAAACGGTTGAGCAACATAAAAAGAGGCAACTTAAGAATGGGCTCAACCAAAAAGATGCGTGTGTCAAGGCAATGCACTTGAGAAGACTAATGTACGGATGAGCATCAAGCATCAATAAAGTCTTGAAAGAAAGAGGCACATGGTGCAAGGCCTATCATTCCCACACACAACTAGCAAATGGGTTCACAAGCTTACTAATAAGCAAATAGAGAACCTATGCTTGTGACAACCCGTGGTGAAGATAGACGAAGAGAGGCTCATCAAGACGAGGGATACCAATTAAGATGGCAAAAGCCTCGTAAAGATAAGCAAGAGGAAAAAAGTCTTCACCACACAAGAGTGCATCAAGATGCAACGATGAGGACACGCACTCAAGGCAAATGCTTCCACGGAGCCACCAAAGAAATAACATAAAAAGACAAGGTGGACATGAAAGAAAGGATATCAACTAGATATGTAATTTCTCTCAAGTGTATAAGGTTCTAGGTAGACGATATATCTACAAAGAAGGATGTACACCTGAAATAGTTACAACACGAAGGAACAAGATATCCACAAGGAAGTCATAAATATACCAATAAGATATTTGCTTGAAAGCATAGCACTTGGCTAGATATGGTCTCATTGTATATAAATGAATTCCTACCACACAACTATCAAATACATCACAACTAGCAACAAGAGATCATCATAGAGATGCTTTGAGAAAGGAAACAAGCATCACAAGATGGAATGAATATCATGCCAAGATGCAACCTACACAAGGTTGAATGCAAGAAAGGAATGCATGAATAGATACTTGTTACCGAGATATCATTGGAAGGATGTAGAAGAAACCAGTTGAAGGTAATAGATAGTAGTTCATTGAGCATCCTAGCTTGACTCCAATAAGCACATGGTGACACCACCTTCCTTGTGGGTGCGTCGAGCATCCAATGCATCTCCAATTGTTCCTAGAACAACAACACGAACAAAATGGTACCCAAACTCATTGGGACCAAAGAGTTAGAAACACCAATGTACATAGGAAAAACTCCACATAAATATGTGCATATAGATATCAAAATGAATTTCATGCACATCTCATCCAAATTGAGACTTGGTGGAGTTTCCCTTATATATTGGGTTAAAGAAAGAAAGCATGCCAAAGATACTACATGAAGTTAATATGCATGCTCAAAACTTTCAAGAACCGATACCAAATGACAAAGAAAAAAAACAAGTGAAGAAAAGATACCAAATGAATAAAACATCACTTGGAGGATATCCATAAAAGATACATCAAGGAATGAGATATCCATTGATACACTCAAATAAAAGATATCAAACTCCCAAAAGAGAGGATGGTTCCAAACAAACCAAGCTCTCTACAAAGTTTCATGATGGCACAAAGTACTAAAACAAAAATGGCTTGCCTTCCAGCAACACACACTTGATAAGGATCGCAAGATGAGTGTTTTATAGAAAATAGGATAGCTCCCCCAAAACTAGTGCAATATAGAGAACTTGCATTGAAATACAAAATGCACAAGGTGGGATCACCACTTTCACTATATCTAAAAAACACTAGACAATATCAAGAAATAAACAAGATCCACAAGTGGTATGGAAGACAAAGGGAGTTGATACATTCCTTGGCAAGAGAAAAGGCAAATAAAAGCATAAG
>NC_057813.1:743881781-743898412 GCF_018294505.1 Triticum aestivum
GACAATGGGATCTGGAACTTATTAGGTCTGTCTTTTCACAGGTTGGTGTCGCTAGAATAATTCAAATTCCTCTCCGGACGGAGGCCATGGAAGATCTTGTGGCGTGGTAGTATACAAGGGCAGGAACCTTTTCAGTTTAGTCGGCGTACCACGCAGAGTTTAACCATCAGTTTGGGAGCCAAATAGCCAGGTCGGACAGGGTAGCGTTCAGTTAAACTCCATATGGAAACAACTTTGATAACTATATACTCCAAGGAAAATAAAACACTTTGGATGGAAGGTGCTCCGGGGTGTACTACCATGCATGGGAATCTTAGCCGCAAGACACATTCCAGTCCTTCTGCAATGTCCAGTTTGCAAGACCGGGATTGATGACATTCAACACGTTCTTTTCTGTTGTCCTCAGGCACGCACACCACACACACACAACGGTGTGGTAGGTGTGAGGAGCGTAACAATAGGTCGCCATCCTTTCAAAAAGAAAGTATAGGTCGCCATCCAAACCAATATATAAAGTCGCCATCTTGACTCTCGAGAGATTAGGACTAGTGCCATTTACATGATGGATGGTTAGGTGGTGGTTGCGTGGGTGCATGCTTATCTATAAAGAATTGAGAACTCCATACATGACATTTCTTCCCTCAACACTCGACTCCCATTGCTATGTGATTATGAGAGCAAGCTCGAATCAAGAAGGCTCAGCAAGATTGGATTTTGTGGTCAGAAGATCTTGAAGACCATGACCACGAACAAACCAAATTGTACCAAGTTTATATGTACTTGAATATCATCATCCTAATCCTATATGGAAAAACGTTTGCGCAGTAGTAGCATATCATGTCGATACCTCTATGTGACCTTCGTCGTCGGCCACCGTGAGGCGCCACTCCCCGTCGCCGGAGCCGAACGCCTGGCCGCAGCCGGCCCACTCCTCCCACGCCACCACCTCCTCCTCTGCGACGCCGACGTACTCCATGCTGGTCACGCGGTGGCCGAGCCTGACGCAGTCGAGCACGCCGAAGCGGCGCGCGTAGGCGTGGAGGTAGTCGGCGACCTGGCGCTGGTTGGGGAACATCTCCGTCACGGAGTCCGGCCAGGGGAAGTCGGAGTAGCGATACATGTGCCGTGGCGCCTGGAGCCTGGTCCCCTCCATGGCGTTCGGCCACACGCCCCCGACGGCGTCGCCCGCATCAAAGACCACCGGCCGGCAGCCGCGCTCCAGCAGGTGCTTGCACGCCGCCAGGCCACTCACGCCGGCGCCCACGATGGCCACGCTCTTCTCATCCAGGCCCATCGGTCGATTTGTATGTGTGTGTGCTCCGTCCACGACGGGCGGTGTGAAAGGTAGTGCTACGCTACGGGACTCACAGCAGCATCAAATAATGAAGAGAAGGAAACTCTACTGAATAATAAGCCAACTGTGGCAAGCCGTGGTTAGCAATCCCACAATTCTGTCAGCTGGTCCACGTCCAATCCTTATCTTTACAGATCGTAGTGTGCCAGAAAAAAATTACGAGATCTATTGATCAACCAGTATTACACCCTACAAAAATAAAGAAAACACGTTGAGGTCCATCGGGGGCATTCGTCTCCTTCCTCACGAACAGGCTGATGACACGCCATCACAAGTTTCTTTCCATCGTCGGAGCCAGCATTGTTAAATCCAAGAGCTTCTTTTGATTTAAAAAATGTTTTCCAAATAAAAAGAGATCGTCAGCTTCTTACAAGATAGTAGTGGAGCTAGCGAAAAAAAATATTATGCCAGTGAGGGGAGCGGGAATCTAGTTGAGGGAGCGAGAGCTATGTGGGTCGGCCTTCAACGGTTTTAGCATGGAACGGAAAGGGCTCACACACCAACCACCGGCTGACAATTGGGCTGAAATGTGTAAGGACACCACAACCACACACTAAACAACTCAACTCTCCTCTCAGAACAAATATCGTGTCTATCAGCACCACACATGATACACGAATGAAAACAATACCTAACATAACTATAATCCGGCCAATGAGGATAAAACCCAAATGAAATAACTGGCCGCAATAACATGCGATAAAAGAAATACTTAATCCCACTTGTGAAGAACGGCATGGCGAAGTGAAAGATCGTGGATGTCGCCTAGAGGGGGGGTGAATAGGCGCTTTAAAATAATTACGGTTTAGGCTTGAACAAATGCGGAATAAACCTAGCGGTTAATTTGTCAAGCACAAAGCCCAAAATAACTAGGCTCACCTATGTGCACCAACAACTTATGCTAAGCAAGGTAAACAACTAAGTGATAGCAAGATATATGACAAGAAACAATATGGCTATCACAAAGTAAAGTGCATAAGTGAAGGGCTCGGGTAAGAGATAACCGAGGCACGCGGAGACGACGATGTATCCCGAAGTTCACACCCTTGCGGATGCTAATCTCCGTTTGGAGCGGTGTGGAGGCACAATGCTCCCCAAGAAGCCACTAGGGCCACCGTAATCTCCTCACACCCTTGCACAATGCAAGATGCCATGATTCCACTAAGGGACCCTTGAGGGCGGTCACCGAACCCGTACAAATGGCGACCCTTGGGGGCGGTCACCGAACCCATACACTTTGGCAACCCTTGGGGGCGGTCACCGGTACCCGTCAAATTGCTCGGGGCGATCTCCACAACCTAATTGGAGACCTCGACGCTTGCCCGGAGCTTTACACCACAATGATTGAGCTCCGAACACCACCAACCGTCTAGGGCGCCCAAGCACCCAAGAGGAACAAGCTCAAGGGCACCAAGCACCCAAGAGTAATAAGCTTCTCAACTTGTAACTTTCACGTATCACCGTGGAGAACTCAAACCGATGCACCAAATGCAATGGCAAGGGCACACGGAGTGCCCAAGTCCTTCTCTCTCAAATCCCACCGAAGCAACTAATGCTAGGGAGGAAAATGAGAGGAAGAACAAGAAGGAGAACACCAAGAACTCCAAGATCTAGATCCAAGGAGTTCCCCTCACATAGAGGAGAAAGTGATTGGTGGAAATGTGGATCTAGATCTCCTCTCTCTTTTCCCTCAAAAACTAGCAAGAATCCATGGAGGGATTGAGAGTTAGCAAGCTCGGAGAAGGTCAACAATGGGGGAAGAACACGAGCTCAAAGGATAAGGTTCATTGGGGAAGAAGACCCCATTTTATAGGAGGGGGAAAATCCAACCGCTATGTGCTCAGCCCGCACACGAGCGGTACTACCGCTCCACGAGCGGTACTACCGCTCGGGCGGAAGAAGCAGGGAAAAGGAGCAACCAAATATGAACCTTGGGGTGGTAGTACCGCATATAAGCGGTACTACCGCTCACCCCAACGGTACTACCGCACACGAGCGGTACTACCGCACCTACTGCCGCTACTACTGCCGCTGAACCCGACACAAGACAACCACGTCTCGAGTCGAGGCGGTACCAGCGCGGAACCGGAGCCGTACTACCGCTTATGGCCATGGGCGGTACTACCGTTGTGGGACAGCGGTACTACCGCTTGTGGCGATAAGCGGTACTACCGCTGGCGCCATCCTTATGCCACTTCCACGAAAACAAAGTATACTCCAAGGAAAACCAGAACTGCCATAACTTCTGCAAATGAGCTCTGAATTGAGCAAACTCAAGCTTGTTATAGTAAGAAGAGGCAGGGAAGGTATGCCTAACAAACAGAGGAGTGAAACCTCCAACAGAGAAGAACTGGCATACCCTCCAACATCGAAAACATCATAGAAGATGCATGTGAACTCCGTTTTCGATGAACTCGAGCTTGTCATAAAAATGACCATAAGCTCCAAATCTCACAAGGAGAAGAACCAAACAAGAATCAATAACGAAGATGCAAGGATGCAATGGTTTGAGCTCTCTACGAACGATACGATCAAGCAACTCATCGAGAGCCCCCCTTGATAGTACGGCAATCGATCCTATAACCCGGTCTCCCACAACTACCATGAGACCGGTAAAATAGAAAGCCTATCAAGGGAAAACCTTTGCCTTGCACATGATCCACTTGAGCTAGATGATGACGATCTACTCCTCCTCAAGATGGACCACATTTCTTGATCGCGTTGGCTCGATGAAGACGAGTTGATTGCTCCCCCATACTCTACTATGGGTGAGCAACTCTTCCGCACATATTCACAAATCCATTGTCACCATAATGGACGGCAAGCTTCAAGCATTTGATCTCTTCGTGATGCTCCACTTGAACTTGCACACCGCAACCTAACCCCACAAAGAACTCTCATGAAAACCATGGGTTAGCACACAAAGCGTAATGGACAATGCTTACCATACCATGGGGTCACTTGATCCCTCGGTACATCTTGTGCGCTTTGTGTGTTGAACCTTTCCAACTCTCTTCATTTGGATGATGTCTTGAAGGTAGACATGAATGATCACACAATCTTCTTCTTCAAGACATGCTTGCAATAAGCTCAACACTCACATGACCGATCTTTGGATAATTCCTTAATAGCACCTTAGTCATCACAAACTCTCCTTGAAACCAACAAATGGACTCCAAGAAAAGCCTATGGACAAACCCTTCAAATATAACTCAAGGCAACCATTAGTCCATAGAGATTGTCATTAATTACCAAAACCAAACATGGGGGCACCTCATGTTCTTTCAATCTCCCCCATTTTGGTAATTGATGACAATCACTTTCAAGAGAGTCCATACAAGGAATTATGCATCACCATGCAATGCACCAACCAATAATGCATGTGAATGAGATGCAAATGCTAAGGAGACAAAAACCAAAGCTACTCCACAAAACTCTCTGAAACTTCTCCCCCATTGGCATCGATTGCCAAAATGGGCGAAAAGCCAAGAAGGCCAATATAAATTGTGGTCCTCCATAAATTGTGTATTTCTCCACAAGAGAGTGGAATGCAATACACACATCCAACGGTAAATACTTGGAGGAAAACAAACTATATTGAGGCCCAAAGATTGCAAAAGAATGATATGTCATAAAGACATAACAAAGAGAGAAACAAGCAATCAAGCTATCAAAAGATACCAATTGAAGCAAGCTATCAAAAGATACCAATTGAACCAACTAGACCAATGATCCTACGAGCCAAATGAATAAAAGATATTATGATGTGAGCAAAGGAGTGTCCTAGAGAAATTAGAGAAGCTCCCCATGTTTTGTGCACAATTTAGTTTTGTATTTGGATACAACGAGCACAAAATAGGATCGTCGCTCCCCCAAGATCAATAGAACCTCACAACAAGCACAAGCGGGCAAGTAGGAAACAAAGCCTAGCACAAGCAACCAACAAACGGTTGAGCAACATAAAAAGAGGCAACTTAAGAATGGGCTCAACCAAAAAGATGCGTGTGTCAAGGCAATGCACTTGAGAAGACTAATGTACGGATGAGCATCAAGCATCAATAAAGTCTTGAAAGAAAGAGGCACATGGTGCAAGGCCTATCATTCCCACACACAACTAGCAAATGGGTTCACAAGCTTACTAATAAGCAAATAGAGAACCTATGCTTGTGACAACCCGTGGTGAAGATAGACGAAGAGAGGCTCATCAAGACGAGGGATACCAATTAAGATGGCAAAAGCCTCGTAAAGATAAGCAAGAGGAAAAAAGTCTTCACCACACAAGAGTGCATCAAGATGCAACGATGAGGACACGCACTCAAGGCAAATGCTTCCACGGAGCCACCAAAGAAATAACATAAAAAGACAAGGTGGACATGAAAGAAAGGATATCAACTAGATATGTAATTTCTCTCAAGTGTATAAGGTTCTAGGTAGACGATATATCTACAAAGAAGGATGTACACCTGAAATAGTTACAACACGAAGGAACAAGATATCCACAAGGAAGTCATAAATATACCAATAAGATATTTGCTTGAAAGCATAGCACTTGGCTAGATATGGTCTCATTGTATATAAATGAATTCCTACCACACAACTATCAAATACATCACAACTAGCAACAAGAGATCATCATAGAGATGCTTTGAGAAAGGAAACAAGCATCACAAGATGGAATGAATATCATGCCAAGATGCAACCTACACAAGGTTGAATGCAAGAAAGGAATGCATGAATAGATACTTGTTACCGAGATATCATTGGAAGGATGTAGAAGAAACCAGTTGAAGGTAATAGATAGTAGTTCATTGAGCATCCTAGCTTGACTCCAATAAGCACATGGTGACACCACCTTCCTTGTGGGTGCGTCGAGCATCCAATGCATCTCCAATTGTTCCTAGAACAACAACACGAACAAAATGGTACCCAAACTCATTGGGACCAAAGAGTTAGAAACACCAATGTACATAGGAAAAACTCCACATAAATATGTGCATATAGATATCAAAATGAATTTCATGCACATCTCATCCAAATTGAGACTTGGTGGAGTTTCCCTTATATATTGGGTTAAAGAAAGAAAGCATGCCAAAGATACTACATGAAGTTAATATGCATGCTCAAAACTTTCAAGAACCGATACCAAATGACAAAGAAAAAAAACAAGTGAAGAAAAGATACCAAATGAATAAAACATCACTTGGAGGATATCCATAAAAGATACATCAAGGAATGAGATATCCATTGATACACTCAAATAAAAGATATCAAACTCCCAAAAGAGAGGATGGTTCCAAACAAACCAAGCTCTCTACAAAGTTTCATGATGGCACAAAGTACTAAAACAAAAATGGCTTGCCTTCCAGCAACACACACTTGATAAGGATCGCAAGATGAGTGTTTTATAGAAAATAGGATAGCTCCCCCAAAACTAGTGCAATATAGAGAACTTGCATTGAAATACAAAATGCACAAGGTGGGATCACCACTTTCACTATATCTAAAAAACACTAGACAATATCAAGAAATAAACAAGATCCACAAGTGGTATGGAAGACAAAGGGAGTTGATACATTCCTTGGCAAGAGAAAAGGCAAATAAAAGCATAAGCCAATGTAAAGATGATCAATAATTTCTACCACACATAAGTGAGTACCAATTGTCATAAGACAAGAAGTATTTGGAAATAATTCCTGTTGGTAGATAGCAAGGATATCCAACATCATCTTCACACCAAACACAAGCAAATTGCAACTTGTAGAGCTAACATGCCACCTAGGAACAAGATAATCTACAATATCAACACTAGGTGACAGTATCTCAAATGTACACATTTTCTAGGCTAGTAATATACATAGCATATTACTCCCCCATAATGTGATACCAATTAAAGAAAACTTAACAAGAGGCAAATAAGAGGAACCAACAAGAGATATTTAATGGACTATTTAGAATTTGAATTTCTCATGAGAAGACATGCCACATAGTGACTAGATAAGCTTGCAATATCAATATTAGGTGGTATTCCTCATGTACACACATTTATGGGGCCGTGAGGTGCACAAAGCACATCACTCCCCCAAAATGGGATGTTCCATTAATCTCTCACAAGAGCCAACTAACATACAAACAAGATGCGCGAAGGCTCAACGCACGACACACAAGTACATGATATGCAAACCAACATACACAAGGCAATTTGGAGACACATCATATACAAACACATGCAAGGAACAAAACCAAAACATGCAAGGGGGCAAGTAACTTTCAATGTAAGCAATTTGAGTACAAGTTACTGCAAGGAGGCACATTGGATATAAGATAGAAACTTGATAATCCAATTGACTTGGCTTGAGACAAAAGGAATGATGAAGTCCCCTTAATTCTTCATAATGTAGCCAAGTCTCCAATGCCCTCAAACAACACCTATTGATCAAATTTGAGCTTGGTGGTCCCCAACCAAGTTGGGTCCTAAGAGGTTAGTCACAATAGGCTTGGCTACCCAAATGGTTCTTTTCTTGACACCACTTTGAGTACCAACAAACTTGGCAAACACATTACCAACCTTATCCTTCCCAAGAGAATAGATATCATCAGTAATAATTAGGTTGGATAAGTTACCACTAGTGCATGAAGAAGCGACGTGACCTTTCTCACGACATAGGTAGCGACGTCTACTCTTCACTTTCTTCTCACTTGATTTCTCAACTTGAGAAGCATTAGCTTGAGTCTTCTTGGGAAGAGGTCTTTCTTCAACTTGAGATTGAGCATGAGAATGCACTTGTAGCCGCTTCCCTTGTTGCTTGTCACTAATGGCCTTCTTCTTCAATGGGCAAGATCTAACATGATGCCCTTCAATTTTGCACTTGAAGCAAATAATCTTGGCCGAACTCTTGACTTGTTTTTGGCCCTTCTTGTTGTTGATCTTGGACTTCTTCTTCTTATTGGAGTTGAATCCAAGTCCACCTTTGTCATTGGGGGATTTTTGCACACTCAATATATTGTTGAGTGTGGCCTTCCCTTCATGACACTTTTCCAAGTCTTTCATCAAAGAAGTGACTTGGGCCTTGAGCTCTTTGATTTCCTCTACATGGTTAGTCTCAACACAAGTACTAGAGAAAGTATAAGCTTCATCGTAGAGCAACAAGGCAAGGAAAGCAATTCATCACAAGATGTACCAACATTGTGAGTAGATGAATTATAAGGACTAGCACATATCAATATAGCATTTTGACTAGAAGTAGTGCTAGTATCCACATGAGGCTTACTAGATGTTACCTTAGCAAGCATGGCCTCATGAGCTATCTTTAGCACATTATGGGATACTAGAAGATCATCATGAGAGCTTGTGAGCTTTACATGATTTTCTTCCAACATCCCATAATTGCTAGATAGCAACTCGAGTTGAGCCCTTAGCTCAACATTCTCCTCCAATGTACCAACAGCGCTTGAAGCATCACTGGAACGGGCGCTAGGCGGGGAGAACCTTATTCCATCTTCAAGACGCCGCCGCCGCCTCGTCTTCTTGAGCATGGCACAGACCCTAAGAAAAGTTAGAAATGCACCTAAAAACGAAGCCCTCCCATCGGCAAGGGCCGGGATCCACCGCGCCTCCATTGTCCAAGGACCATAGGACACGAGGCGGATCGGCGGCGTCACCGGCGAGAAGCAGAGAAACCCTAGATAGAGTTCGTAGGAGGCAGTAGCGCAGGAGTCGAGATAATCCTTCCATCACATTATTTGAACATGCATGGGGGTTGAAGTGGAGCGACTGGAGCATCCTTTTCCCTACTAAACCCAAATAAACTACCAGGGTTGTGGAGTGGACATGTTTCAAACACACCCGTATTATTCTATAGTACTTGCTTTTCAGAATGATGATTAGTTACCCCTTCCAATATTGTGCCATTTTTATCTATGGTGTTATCCTTCCATAAAGCCATAGCGGTTTTCTTGATCTATACTCTCTCCTTTCCGGTTTATAGGGCTTAATTTAAAATTTTCTCCAACAAAGGTATACAATGAATGGTGAAATTAATTTCATAGTTTATAAAAGTACTTAATTAGTACTCTCATTTTTTCTCAAAAAGTGATGCATGAAGTCCCTGCCCAGTGTTTGATTACCGGAGCCAGAAAGTAAGATTTGCTCCATCAACAGTGAAGAGAAGGAAACGGTTGGATAAGCCAAGCATGATAGAATGATAGCAATATGAAAATTCTGCCAACAAAAATATATTTATATTCAGTCAGCAGAAAAATGAATCTGGGTCAGTCATTTTTTGAGCCATTGTTCTGTGCTTCAAGATTCGTGCTCTTTGTTCTTTTCCATGTTGTCATGTTTTGGGCCAAATTTTCGACTGACTCGAGTACTGTGTTAATATAACATGTGGTGATATTTGATTAAATCTTATCTACTACTCCTACCTATGTACTCCCTCCGTTCGGAATTACTTGTCGTGGAAATGGATGTATCTAGATGTATTTTAGTTCTAGATACATCCATTTCCGAGACAAGTAATTCCGAACGGAGGGAGTATCAAAATATAAGATGTGGTCACGCAGTGGCCGAGCCTGACGAAGTCGAGCACGCCGAAGCGTCGCGCGTAGGCAAAATTTCGTGTTTTGACCCTTTTGGCATACAAATTCAGGATCTGACCCCGGTTTGAAAAAATTTCGGGATTTGACCCTTTTTCTTACCGCAGGGTCTCTGGCGGTTGGGTTACACAGCCTACCGCCAGGTGCCCTGGCGGTAGGGTACTTATCCACGTCAGCCTGACCAAACGGCTGCTGCTTCGTGTCGTCGACCCTACCGCCAGGACACTCGACGGTAGGGTGTGCAACCCTACCGCCAATGTCCATGGCGGTAAGTGCCGAACCATTATAACCCCGCGGGGGCCGGCTCATGGGGCCCATCCACGAACCCAGCCCCCATCTTCTTCTCCCATGCCGTCGCCCACAAGAACAGAGAGGGGAAGGCCTCTCTCATCCCCTCCACTCCCCCATCCGATCTTCTTCGTTTGTGAACGGTTTTTTCGAATTGAGATGGCTCCGAAACGAGAAAAGTAAGCTCTCTCAATCCCTCCAATTCGTTTTAGTTAAGAAGCTGTCGATTCGACGCATTATTAGGCACAAGATGAACCCTATTTCATCTAGTAGATTTTGATTTTTGTTGTTTCTAGGTTTGTTTAATTAGGAGTAATATGATGTTTGATGTAGTTGAATATGATTTATGTGGTGATGTGGTTGAAGTTGACTATGATAGAGCCTATTTTATATAGTTGATGAACCCTAGTTCATGTTAATATTTTTTGAATTATTTATTGATGTTTGATGTGGTTAAATATGTTTGAATATGATTGATGAGTTGATGTGGTGATGTGGTTGAATATGTTGAATTTGTTAACTAGTTTGAGGATAGAACCTATTTGGCATAAGATAAGGTGATGAGGTGATGTGGTTTGAAGATGAATATGTTGGTAATTTTTATACATGTTTTTACAATTGTTGAAATTGATTGGTTAATGTTCATATTCATAATAGGATAGAATAACTAGTTTGAAGATGAACCGCAGTTCATATTCATAATATTTTTTTACATTTGTTGAATATGATATGATTGATGTTAGTTGAACGGTTTAACATGATATGATTATATGTTCATAACAAAGTGTTCGTGTTTCAGGAGGCCCCCCATTGGTCCGGCGATCGGCACTAATTACACTATGCTTGACCCGGCATTCGATAACGGTCATCGCGCCCGTTACATCGAGAACGGAGTGGTAAATAGCACTGATCAACGTGTTGCATCATAATTTTGCCTTTTCAAAAGTTTTTTCTAACTATTTTCGTGTGCACATTGACAGATGCTTCCGCCCTTACGTATGAGGGGTCACACCAAGGTCAAAGAGATGAACTACGACAACTGCTACGAGCCATATTATAGGAGAGCCGGGCTCTTGGGTTTCGTGCTCCAGTTCAAGCGTATGCCGCCGACGCTTGTCCACACGGCTCTCACAGCGTTGGTGGACCGTTGGCGGCCCGAGACGCACTCTTTCCATCTCCCATGTGGTGAGATGACGGTGACGCTCGAGGACTTCGCCATGATCACGGCCCTACCGATCAAGGGCCATGCTCTCATTGGGCGCGTGGATAGGAAGAACTGGCCGGACAGGGTTACCACCCTCATCGGCGACTGCCCTCCCATCAAGAGTAACCGAACATCCGGTGTAGCACTGGCATGGCTCCTAGACCACCGGGCTGAATGCCCGCAAGATGCGGATCCGAGGACCGTGGAGCAGTATGCAAGGGCCTACCTGTGGTTTCTTCTCACAGAGTTGGTCTTTCCTGACTGCTCGGGGGACAACGCCCTATGGATGTACCTGGACTTCCTGGCCGACTGGGATGCAGGGTACAGCTGGGGGTCTGCTGGCCTCGCGTACCTCTACCACTCGGTAAGACGTCATACATCTCACCTATGTGTGTGGTTCTTTAAATTGCTTTAAATTGTGTCATCTGATCATCACTTGTTGTTTGCAGCTGGATGACGCAACGCAGAGGACCGAGAAAACATCTGGGATGTGTGGGTGTGTCTGGGCCCTCTCGATTTGGAGTTGGGAGCGGCTGCCGGTTGGTCGCCCTGAGAAACTGTCACGGACAGAGTGGACGGAGTATGGCAAGGATGGCGACCGTTCTCGATACCCTACTGTCGCCTATTCTTGGGACAAGGTTAAGGTCTTCTCGGGCAAGGGAAGTGCGATGTACAAGGCCTTCACCAACGAGCTGGACAACCTGACATCTTTTCAGGTATACCAATGAGCGAGATAGTTTTAAATGTTTATACTTTCACGGTTGCTAAACAATCTTTGTATAGGTTAACTGGTGGTCGTACCATGATAGAGATTGGGGGTTCGAGCTGAACGAGATGTGCGAGCGGGACCGCCTTCTCTTCCAGTGCATTGTCCCGCTGATATGCGTGTACGCTGTCGAATGGCACCTACCACAATGCGTGGCGACACAATTTGGCGTATTGCAACACACACCACCGGCAAGGCCCCACGACACTGGCGGTTACGACCTTCACAAGTATGTGCTGCCATCTCTTTACCGTGATTTCTTTAAGTTCAATGTTCTTATGGTCTTTTGTGCTTTTTTGCTTGTTATGTCCCTATGCAGGAAGAGCAGGCAGTATTCTCAGTCGATATTGGACTGGGCTGACGAGCACAAGTCTTTTGTGACAATGTGGGACGAGAGGACGTTCCGCAAAGATAAAGAGAGGTCAGGCATTTGCTGGAATGTGTATGAGAGGCACATGAATTGGTATGACGATGGAATCAAGTTTCGTCTGCGTCTGAGGCCACGATGGATGGAAGCGGACATGGCATCACTTCAGGAGGAGGAGGACTCTGAGGATGAAGCATATAAGAGAAACCTCAGAGATATGCAAGGTGATTTCAGGGAGTATGCGCCCCTTATGAACAGAGTGGTAAGTTTTGTTGAAATGCATTCAAGCTAATGATGATGACATGGTCATTCTCGCTAACTTTTTAATGATCCTTAGATTCCTAGGCCGCAGAGCTAAACAAAAACATTTTCGACGGCTCGAATGCGCTAAGTTCTGACCCCAGAACCGTGGAGGGTGAAAACAAGCTGAGGGAAGCGACGAAGGTAACTTTAAGCCTCATAGCATTCTATTGGAGCGAACGCAAATTTGATCCATGCCACATGTTCTTACTTATTTGCAACCCTAAACCTGATCCAAGTCATACTCTACTATATTTGTTATTGCAGAAGATCATTAACCGTTGCCGCAAGCTAGCGGGCATGCTTGGGTGCGCTGCCTCGGTTGACGTGCATGTTCCTCCTCCTGGTGGGTCGACACATGCCCTAGCTTCATCAAGCCACACCGGAGGAGGTTCCTCGAGCCATGTCGCCTCGTCATCTCGCCTTGTTAATGAGACCGAGGAAGAAGAGGAAGTGGACGAGGAGGAAGAGGAAGAAGAGGGAGAAGAGGAAGGAGGTGACGACGGAGAAGGTGATGAGGAGGAGTACGACGACGATGATGGACCTCAACCAACTCAGCCAACCCAGGCGAAGAGGGTATCTCATCCGCACCAGGATGTTCTGAGCCCATCACCGTTTCAGAAACCGGTTCCTCGTCGTCGCTCGAAGAAGCCGGACAAGGGCCGCTCGAAGACAAACGAGGAGCGTGCCGCCAAGAGGGGGAGGGGGAGGAACTACTGATGTTGAACTTGCTAAGTTAAAGTTGTTGTCTTATGTTGAACTACTCGGTGTCTTGTTATTGCTACCTATGTTAGTAGTTGAACCTATTTTGATATGTTGAACTTAATGGATACATCATTTTTACTATCTATAAGTGTGAGGTTATCATAATTTCATATGCAAACACTTTTTGCTGTTGTGCTTATCTATCTGTGATATTGATGTCATATTGAATTTGAAAAGAAGCAAGCAACTAAACTTGGAAAAATAAAACACAGGGCCCTACCGCCACGGCCTCTGGTGGTAGGGTCGCACAGACTACCGCCAAGCCCCCTGGCGGTAGGGTGAACCTGCCGCCAGGGCACTTTGGTATTTCGTCACAGAAAGTTTGGGAGGCAACATCGAGCCACACCCTACCGCCAGGGGTGCTGGCGGTAGGTTTAGACAACCTACCGTCATCCACGTCAGCTCGGGCAAACGGCCACCGTCCCCTCTGTCGCACCCTACCACCAGAGGCTCTGGCGGTAGGCTGTGTAACCCTACCGCCTGTACCCTTGGCAGTAGCGAAAGGGTCAAATCTCGAAATTTTTTGCAACCAGGGTGAAATCCTGAATTTGTATACCAAAAGGGTCAAAACACGAAATTTAGCCTCGCGCGTAGGCGTGGGGGTAGTGGGCGACCGGTTGGGGAACATCTCCGTCACGGAGTCCGGCCAGGGGAAGTCGGAGTACCAGTACATGTGACGTGGCGCCTGGAGCCTGGTCCCCTCCATGGCGTTCGGCCACACGCCGCCGACGGCGTCGCCTGCCTCGAAGACCACCGGCCAGGGGAAGTCGGAGTAGCGGTACATGTGCCGGGGCGCCTGGAGCCTGGTCCCCTCCATGGCGTTCGGCCACACGCCGCCCACGGCGTCGCCCGCCTTGAAGACCACCAGCCGGCAGCCGCGCTCCAGCAGGTGCTTGCACGCCGCCAGCCCGCTCACGCCGGCGCCCACGATGGCCACGCTCCTCTTCTCCAGGCCCATCGATCAATTTGTATGTGTGTGTGCGCGCCGTTGACGACGGCCGGCGTGAAAGAGAGCGCTACTATGCGGGAATCTGATCACTAAGGGCTTGTTTGGTACTCCCTCCGTTCCAAAATAGATGACTCAACTTTGTACTAACTCTAGTATAAAATTGAGTCGTTTATTTTGGAACGGAGAGAGTACTAGTGTATTTTAGGGAATTGGTGGGGATTATTCTGGTCAAACCTTTAAATCCCACGTATCCCAAAACACAATTTGGTTCTAGTATATTTGACATATTTTATCCCCACAAATCCCCAAGCTTTAATGCATTTTTCTCAATACCCAACACACTACCCCTACCTAGTGGATTGCGGATAAATGGGGATTTAAAGGGATTGGATGAAGGTTGGGGTTTCACCCAATCCCTGTGGGGATTATCCCCACCAATCCTCTGAACAACCCTAGTACCAAACAAGGCCTAAGAGCATCTCCAGCCGTTCGCCCCCCCAGGCCGCCGAAAAGGAGCGGCCTGGGGGTGCGCCGGCGATAAACTCGGCGCTGGGGGCAGTTTGGCACCCAGCCGTCGCCCCCGGGTCGCCCCAGGCGCCGAATTCAGCCCAGCTTTCGGCCCAAATATGTCCAAAAACGGCCCGATAACTGCGTGAATCGGGCCATCTTCGGCGCGGTTCGGCGGGTTTCGGCATGAATTTTCGCATACAAATAGAAATCAATTAGTTCGTCACATAGTTCGGCATGTTTCATCACATAAATCAAATAGTTCACTATAAATTATATAGTTTAACAAATAAAAACTCAAGTTCATCACATGTCACTTCCGGCCTCGTCCTTGAGCCTCCATAGGTGCTCCACTAGATCGTGTTGCAGTTCTTGATGCACCTGTGGGTCTCGGATCTCCTGACGCATATTGAGGTAGTCAGCCCAGTTTGCCGGTAGTTGGTGATCAACTTGGGCAAGAGGACCCTGCCTGTGGTATGGTTCAGTGTCAAACACTGCCTTTTCCTGCTCGCTCTCAATGATCATGTTGTGCAAGATGACACAGCAAGTGATGATCTCCCACATTTGATCTTTTGACCATCGCCGGGCCGAGCAATTCATCGAACACCTTGTGGGCGAGGTGGGCGCAAGCCCGCTGGCGTAAAGGCCCTGTGCGCGGCCGGAGCGCTGGAAAAGGTGCCCGGGGCGGCAACGAAGAGGCTGCCTCGGCGAAACCCCTTCTTTTTCCCGGCGGGAGATGGTCTACCTAGCTGCGGCGGGCGGTGGTCGGCGCCGGGATCGGCAGGGTGGCACAGGGTGGCGGCCGAGCACGGGAGGGCAGGAGGCGAATCTGGGCAGGCGGCTTGACTTTTTGCCTGTCGATGTGGCCCCAGGAATGCTTTTCCCTTGCGCCGGAGCCCCCGAGCGCCCCTCAGTGTGCCGGGTTCGACCCGCGAGCGTCGGGCGCAAAAACGGGCCGACCCGACGAAATTCGGCATCCAGGAGACGCGGCTGGATCTTTTTTCGGCGCCGGCGCAAATAAATCACCTGGGGAAGCCGTCTTGAGGGCACGGCTGGAGATGCTATAAGCGGGATGGGCAGTGTTTATGTAGGTGGTGACAGAGAGAAAGCGAAGTATACTTCACCCGCAGAAAAACAAAAAGCGAAGGATACCTCACAAAACTCTAGTGAAAGCGATGCATGCAGTCCCCGGTCGCCCGGTATTTAATTACAGGAGCCAGCAAGTAAGGTTTGCTCCATCGTAAATAGTGAAGCGAAGGAAACTATTGTTTTTACGAGAAAATTTTCGATCTATTCATTAACTGTCAAGGTAGTACATAGAATACTAGAAGTAAAATTTATATCTAGATCCGTAAACCTCCTAGCGACGACTACAATCACTGGAGCGAGCTGAAGGCGTGCCGCCGTTATCGCCCCTCCCTTGTCGGATTCGGGCAAACATTATTGTAGTAGACAGTCGGGAAGTCGTCGTGCTAAGGTCCCATAGGACCAGCGCAACAGAACAACAGCCGCCGTCGATGAAGAGAAGTGCAAATC
>NC_057813.1:744005418-744033408 GCF_018294505.1 Triticum aestivum
AGCTCCAAGTTGTTGAGGACGGACCGTTCCTCTCCCGTCTCTCTTCAGGCATTATGAAGAGAGATGTCATATGATGATGGTCCTCTGCTTCTTCCTCCTGAGCTGCATGTCAAAACGGTCATTGGTGAGCTATGGTTCTCGGTCCACTGTTGCCCCTCTCACCCCAAGTGACACCGTCGTCAACTGCCGGGGCTTAGTGTTGCAAGCACGGATAACTCAATTGCAATCTATGTTTTACTTGTGGGTTCTTCTTGCAAACATGCTACAACAAGTTAAAGTTTTACTTTCCAGTTGGGCCTCGGTGTGAGTTTTGCGTCGTTTTGTTAAATAACAACCCCTGGTCCTTCTGAACCCTTCACATGTTCCGAACCAAAAAAATAATTTGGCCACAACAACGTATTTTTATGAGTATAAGAAGCATGAGCTTTGGTTGAAGGCAGCCATGAAGCCGAGGCATAAATTTCGGCGCAGAGCGTCACTTCCTTCCATGGGGGCATCGACATGGGGTCGTGCCTCTATCACTAGGATTTTGGCATGAAGAGCACCGCTTCCTTCCATGGAGGCATCGTCATGGGGTCGTGCTTCTCTCACTCAGGCTTCGGGCGTGAAGAGGGCCACTTCCATGTATGCATCGTCATTCGGTCGTGCATCTACCATCCGGGTTTCGGGCGAAAGAGCCCCACTTCCTTCCATGGAGGCATCGTCATGGGGTCGTGCATCTATCACTCAGGCTTCGGGCGTGAAGTGGGCCACCGTAGCATAGTGGTAGTGCATTCCCTTCGTAAGGGAAAGGTCGTGAGTTCGATCCTCACCGGGGGCTTCCATTTTTTATTTCCCATTTCTTTTGCATTGTAAATACTCAACTTTTAGGTCATTGGCTTTTAAAAAGAGAATGGAATAGTTCACTGCTGGGAGTGTCTACTTCAATTTTTGCAGCCACGACCAAGAGTCGACTGCCATAGCTCGCCGCTCCCATGTATACCTCTGCCTGCTTGATGCCCATGGTTGGATGTGGCGAAAGTCGCCCGATAAGCTCCAAGTTCTTGAGGACGGACCGTTGAATGTGGCGAAAGTCGTCCGATAAGCTCCAAGTTGTTGAGGACGGACCGTTGAATGTGGCGAAAGTCGCCCGATAAGCTCCAAGTTGTTGAGGACGGACCGTTCCTCTCCCGTCTCTCTTCAGGCATTATGAAGAGAGATGTCATATGATGATGGTCCTCTGCTTCTTCCTCCTGAGCTGCATGTCAAAACGGTCATTGGTGAGCTATGGTTCTCGGTCCACTGTTGCCCCTCTCACCCCAAGTGACACCGTCGTCAACTGACGGGGCTTAGTGTTGCAAGCACGGATAACTCAATTGCAATCTATGTTTTACTTGTGGGTTCTTCTTGCAAACATGCTACAACAAGTTAAAGTTTTACTTTCCAGTTGGGCCTCGGTGTGAGTTTTGCGTCGTTTTGTTAAATAACAACCCCTGGTCCTTCTGAACCCTTCACATGTTCCGAACCAAAAAAATAATTTGGCCACAACAACGTATTTTTATGAGTATAAGAAGCATGAGCTTTGGTTGAAGGCAGCCATGAAGCCGAGGCATAAATGTCGGTGCAGAGCGTCACTTCCTTCCATGGGGGCATCGACATGGGGTCGTGCCTCTATCACTAGGCTTTCGGCATGAAGAGCACCGCTTCCTTCCATGGAGGCATCGTCATGGGGTCGTGCTTCTATCACTCAGGCTTCGGGCGTGAAGAGGGCCACTTCCATGTATGCATCGTCATTCGGTCGTGCATCTACCATCCGGGTTTCGGGCGAAAGAGCCCCACTTCCTTCCATGGAGGCATCGTCATGGGGTCGTGCATCTATCACTCAGGCTTCGGGCGTGAAGAGGGCCACCGTAGCATAGTGGTAGTGCGTTCCCTTCGTAAGGGAAAGGTCGTGAGTTCGATCCTCACCGGGGGCTTCCATTTTTTATTTCCCATTTCTTTTGCATTGTAAATACTCAACTTTTAGGTCATTGGCTTTTAAAAAGAGAATGGAATAGTTCACTGCTGGGAGTGTCTACTTCAATTTTTGCAGCCACGAGCAAGAGTCGACTGCCATAGCTCGCCGCTCCCATGTATACCTCTGCCTGCTTGATGCCCATGGTTGGATGTGGCGAAAGTCGCCCGATAAGCTCCAAGTTCTTGAGGACGGACCGTTGAATGTGGCGAAAGTCGTCCGATAAGCTCCAAGTTGTTGAGGACGGACCGTTGAATGTGGCGAAAGTCGCCCGATAAGCTCCAAGTTGTTGAGGACGGACCGTTCCTCTCCCGTCTCTCTTCAGGCATTATGAAGAGAGATGTCATATGATGATGGTCCTCTGCTTCTTCCTCCTGAGCTGCATGTCAAAACGGTCATTGGTGAGCTATGGTTCTCGGTCCACTGTTGCCCCTCTCACCCCAAGTGACACCGTCGTCAACTGCCGGGGCTTAGTGTTGCAAGCACGGATAACTCAATTGCAATCTATGTTTTACTTGTGGGTTCTTCTTGCAAACATGCTACAACAAGTTAAAGTTTTACTTTCCAGTTGGGCCTCGGTGTGAGTTTTGCGTCGTTTTGTTAAATAACAACCCCTGGTCCTTCTGAACCCTTCACATGTTCCGAACCAAAAAAATAATTTGGCCACAACAACGTATTTTTATGAGTATAAGAAGCATGAGCTTTGGTTGAAGGCAGCCATGAAGCCGAGGCATAAATGTCGGTGCAGAGCGTCACTTCCTTCCATGGGGGCATCGACATGGGGTCGTGCCTCTATCATTAGGCTTTCGGCATGAAGAGCACCGCTTCCTTCCATGGAGGCATCGTCATGGGGTCGTGCTTCTATCACTCAGGCTTCGGGCGTGAAGAGGGCCACTTCCATGTATGCATCGTCATTCGGTCGTGCATCTACCATCCGGGTTTCGGGCGAAAGAGCCCCACTTCCTTCCATGCAGGCATCGTCATGGGGTCGTGCATCTATCACTCAGGCTTCGGGCGTGAAGAGGGCCACCGTAGCATAGTGGTAGTGCGTTCCCTTCGTAAGGGAAAGGTCGTGAGTTCGATCCTCACCGGGGGCTTCCATTTTTTATTTCCCATTTCTTTTGCATTGTAAATACTCAACTTTTAGGTCATTGGCTTTTAAAAAGAGAATGGAATAGTTCACTGCTGGGAGTGTCTACTTCAATTTTTGCAGCCACGACCAAGAGTCGACTGCCATAGCTCGCCGCTCCCATGTATACCTCTGCCTGCTTGATGCCCATAGTTGGATGTGGCGAAAGTCGCCCGATAAGCTCCAAGTTCTTGAGGACGGACCGTTGAATGTGGCGAAAGTCGTCCGATAAGCTCCAAGTTGTTGAGGACGGACCGTTGAATGTGGCGAAAGTCGCCCGATAAGCTCCAAGTTGTTGAGGACGGACCGTTCCTCTCCCGTCTCTCTTCAGGCATTATGAAGAGAGATGTCATATGATGATGGTCCTCTGCTTCTTCCTCCTGAGCTGCATGTCAAAACGCTCATTGGTGAGCTATGGTTCTCGGTCCACTGTTGCCCCTCTCACCCCAAGTGACACCATCGTCAACTGACGGGGCTTAGTGTTGCAAGCACGGATAACTCAATTGCAATCTATGTTTTACTTGTGGGTTCTTCTTGCAAACATGCTACAACAAGTTAAAGTTTTACTTTCCAGTTGGGCCTCGGTGTGAGTTTTGCGTCGTTTTGTTAAATAACAACCCCTGGTCCTTCTGAACCCTTCACATGTTCCGAACCAAAAAAATAATTTGGCCACAACAACGTATTTTTATGAGTATAAGAAGCATGAGCTTTGGTTGAAGGCAGCCATGAAGCCGAGGCATAAATTTCGGTGCAGAGCGTCACTTCCTTCCATGGGGGCATCGACATGGGGTCGTGCCTCTATCACTAGGCTTTTGGCATGAAGAGCACCGCTTCCTTCCATGGAGGCATCGTCATGGGGTCGTGCTTCTATCACTCAGGCTTCGGGCGTGAAGAGGGCCACTTCCATGTATGCATCGTCATTCGGTCGTGCATCTACCATCCGGGTTTCGGGCGAAAGAGCCCCACTTCCTTCCATGGAGGCATCGTCATGGGGTCGTGCATCTATCACTCAGGCTTCGGGCGTGAAGCGGGCCACCGTAGCATAGTGGTAGTGCGTTCCCTTCGTAAGGGAAAGGTCGTGAGTTCGATCCTCACCGGGGGCTTCCATTTTTTATTTCCCATTTCTTTTGCATTGTAAATACTCAACTTTTAGGTCATTGGCTTTTAAAAAGAGAATGGAATAGTTCACTGCTGGGAGTGTCTACTTCAATTTTTGCAGCCACGACCAAGAGTCGACTGCCATAGCTCGCCGCTCCCATGTATACCTCTGCCTGCTTGATGCCCATGGTTGGATGTGGCGAAAGTCGCCCGATAAGCTCCAAGTTCTTGAGGACGGACCGTTGAATGTGGCGAAAGTCGTCCGATAAGCTCCAAGTTGTTGAGGACGGACCGTTGAATGTGGCGAAAGTCGCCCGATAAGCTCCAAGTTGTTGAGGACGGACCGTTCCTCTCCCATCTCTCTTCAGGCATTATGAAGAGAGATGTCATATGATGATGGTCCTCTGCTTATTCCTCCTGAGCTGCATGTCAAAACGGTCATTGGTGAGCTATGGTTCTCGGTCCACTGTTGCCCCTCTCACCCCAAGTGACACCGTCGTCAACTGCCGGGGCTTAGTGTTGCAAGCACGGATAACTCAATTGCAATCTATGTTTTACTTGTGGGTTCTTCTTGCAAACATGCTACAACAAGTTAAAGTTTTACTTTCCAGTTGGGCCTCGGTGTGAGTTTTGCGTCGTTTTGTTAAATAACAACCCCTGGTCCTTCTGAACCCTTCACATGTTCCGAACCAAAAAAATAATTTGGCCACAACAACGTATTTTTATGAGTATAAGAAGCATGAGCTTTGGTTGAAGGCAGCCATGAAGCCGAGGCATAAATGTCGGTGCAGAGCGTCACTTCCTTCCATGGGGGCATCGACATGGGGTCGTGCCTCTATCACTAGGCTTTCGGCATGAAGAGCACCGCTTCCTTCCATGGAGGCATCGTCATGGGGTCGTGCTTCTATCACTCAGGCTTCGGGCGTGAAGAGGGCCACTTCCATGTATGCATCGTCATTCGGTCGTGCATCTACCATCCGGGTTTCGGGCGAAAGAGCCCCACTTCCTTCCATGGAGGCATCGTCATGGGGTCGTGCATCTATCACTCAGGCTTCGGGCGTGAAGAGGGCCACCGTAGCATAGTGGTAGTGCGTTCCCTTCGTAAGGGAAAGGCCGTGAGTTCGATCCTCACCGGGGGCTTCCATTTTTTATTTCCCATTTCTTTTGCATTGTAAATACTCAACTTTTAGGTCATTGGCTTTTAAAAAGAGAATGGAATAGTTCACTGCTGGGAGTGTCTACTTCAATTTTTGCAGCCACGACCAAGAGTCGACTGCCATAGCTCGCCGCTCCCATGTATACCTCTGCCTGCTTGATGCCCATGGTTGGATGTGGCGAAAGTCGCCCGATAAGCTCCAAGTTCTTGAGGACGGACCGTTGAATGTGGCGAAAGTCATCCGATAAGCTCCAAGTTGTTGAGGACGGACCGTTGAATGTGGCGAAAGTCGCCCGATAAGCTCCAAGTTGTTGAGGACGGACCGTTCCTCTCCCGTCTCTCTTCAGGCATTATGAAGAGAGATGTCATATGATGATGGTCCTCTGCTTCTTCCTCCTGAGCTGCATGTCAAAACGGTCATTGGTGAGCTATGGTTCTCGGTCCACTGTTGCCCCTCTCACCCCAAGTGACACCGTCGTCAACTGCCGGGGCTTAGTGTTGCAAGCACGGATGACTCAATTGCAATCTATGTTTTACTTGTGGGTTCTTCTTGCAAACATGCTACAACAAGTTAAAGTTTTACTTTCCAGTTGGGCCTCGGTGTGAGTTTTGCGTCGTTTTGTTAAATAACAACCCCTGGTCCTTCTGAACCCTTCACATGTTCCGAACCAAAAAAATAATTTGGCCACAACAACGTATTTTTATGAGTATAAGAAGCATGAGCTTTGGTTGAAGGCAGCCATGAAGCCGAGGCATAAATGTCGGTGCAGAGCGTCACTTCCTTCCATGGGGGCATCGACATGGGGTCGTGCCTCTATCACTAGGCTTTCGGCATGAAGAGCACCGCTTCCTTCCATGGAGGCATCGTCATGGGGTCGTGCTTCTATCACTCAGGCTTCGGGCGTGAAGAGGGCCACTTCCATGTATGCATCGTCATTCGGTCGTGCATCTACCATCCGGGTTTCGGGCGAAAGAGCCCCACTTCCTTCCATGGAGGCATCGTCATGGGGTCATGCATCTATCACTCAGGCTTCGGGCGTGAAGAGGGCCACTTCCATGTATGCATCGTTATTCGGTCGTGCCTCTACCATTCAGGTTTCGGGCGTGAAGAGCCCCTCTTCCTTCCATTCGGTGCCTCTACGTCGTTCCCTCCATGGAGGCTTATGCTCAGACCCTTGGGGGTGTATCAGCTGACCATCCCATGGTTGGTTCGTTTTCCACAACAATATCATTCTCTTTGAGATTTAAGTTTGTGGCAGATGTATGCCTTGGTCCAGTTATGGTGTCCATTCAACCTCTCAAGTGAGCTTCTTTATCATCTGATGGGTCGGTGCCCTTCAAGCCAGGGCGAGGGGACTGAGATTCCTCCTCGGCGGTAGATGGTGGTACATCGTCACTCCTTGAAGTTGGTGAGTACTTCTTTTGATATAGTTGGCTGACGCCCATTCTTTGGTACTACATCTGCTTCACCCATGGTCAAGGAGCCTTTCGCCCCGTTTACGATGCATGCGATTGTCTTTATTTTGTTGTTTTCTTATTTTGTTCTTGCGGTTTCCCTGAAACATCCACTTTCTGATTGTTAACTACTCCCTGCGTTCCCAAATATTTGTCTTTCTAGAGATTTCAACAGGTGACTACATACAGAGCAAAATGAGTCTATAACTCTACATACATCCATATGTGGTAGTCCATTTGAAGTCTCTAAAAAAACAAATATTTAGGAACGGGTGGAGTAATAAGTTAGAGTCGGGAAAATGGTTTTTTCTCTTAGCTTTTGTTGATTTGTGTTGGTAACAGTAAGTTCGGAAAGGATACGCTAGTATCTTTGTTGTGCCTTAACCAAATTTTCCTTTGCAGCGCAGATTTTTCACGCCAAAAATAGTAATTACTTCATGGTTTTGCTAAATGTAGGGTCTCTTCAATTTTTTCTTAGCTGGTATTCGAGACGTGAATGTAATCACAACGAGCAAGCAATGAAGCTTTAATAGATCAGAAGATTTTTTTCGCAAGAAAGAGTACATAAATACTATAAGGCTTGTTGATTTGCAAAAAAAAAGGTTTTTCTTTTCTCATGCCCAAGCCGTCACTTGAGCCATCCAGCATCCAAGCATTGAGATTCGCGCGAAGGCTAAGGGACCAATATTCGATCAAATGAGTTCGACTCGGACATAAGAAATCCAAGTCGATGCTGCTGCAGGCACACTCTAAGAGGGTGTTTGTTTCCAGAGACTTATTGGTTTAGGGACTTAAAAAAGTCCCTATAAGTTCCATCTAAACCAAACAGGAGGTATTTATAGGGACTTAAAGTGGGCATTTGGAACTTATGAAATAAGACTCTCAAGGAGGGACTTATAGGGACTTATAGTTGTAATATGGTCTTATAGGGACTTATAAGTCCCAGGAACCAAACATGTAGGGACTTTTTAGGGACTTGTGACTTATAAGTTGGGACCATGCGCTGCTCTCCGCGACCTCCCCTTCGAGGGCGCTCGCATTTCCTTCGTCCGAGAAGAGGAGGCCGATCGGGTGGTGCCTAGGGCTGCCACCCACGCCCTCATCTCCGCCACTCGGTTCCCCCTGAGCATTTCAACCCAGTCGGCATTGCGCGTGCCTTCTCCGGCTTCGGCGACCTCGCCGAGATCGACCACAGGGTGCTCACGGGCGAAGATCTCTCGGCGGTCCGCGTCGTCCTCCTCATCGAGCATGCCAGGGTCGTCCCCTGTGACCTCTGGCCGCGGGGCGGCACTTGGGGCTCCCGCGTCGTCACCGTGCGCACGCTCGCGGTCTGGCCTCAGGCGGACTCCTACACCCAAGACGGGAATTACATCCCCTTCTTTGGGCCGCCCCCTCCGCCGCCTTTCGCCCACAACGGCCCCCCGCCGCCCCTTCATGGCTTTCCCCTGGGGTGGCCAGCACCCGCCCCTCCCCGTCAGCAGCCTCCCCCTAGACGGCAGGGCGGTGGGGGAGGGGGGCACCTGCTCGCCGCTCTGCTTCGGCTCCACGGGGCCCCTCCTCTCCCCGCGTCGGGCTCCTCAGCCGGCTTCGCCGACGAACTTGCCCCCTTCGCGTACAGCCGGGCGCCACCCTCCTCTTCCCGTAGCTCGGTCGTCATCACCGAGTTGGACGACGTGCTGGTCAACGGGCTTGATGAAGTGGTCGGGTTGGGGGTTACGGAGTCCCCCGCGGGTTCCGGGTACGAGGCCCAGCCCGCTATGCATGCGCCATGCAACATGCAGTCGGCTCCCTCCGCCCCCCCTCCGCCTCTGCCCGTCCCCTACAGCCGGCGGCTCGCCCTCAAAGAACCTGCTGAGTATATCTCCATGACAGCCAAGGCTGTCAAACAGAGAGCGCTCAAGGACTCTCTTAAGGGGTGCTCTTCCAAGCTCCAGGCCACCGTCGCACGCCGCAAGATCATCGATGCCATGCTAAAGCCTCTGGGAATGAACCCTGTGTCCGATCTCCGGGCTGCAGCGGGCATCCCCACCCCTTCGGTGCCCTCGAGTGGTGATGATTAGCGCCCCCCTGCGTTCTTTTATGTGCTGTTCGCCTCGGCTCCCCATGACTAGGCGATGTATCCCTTCTTTATTCTTCTTCTCTATTTCCATCTTGTATCACCGTTTGTACTCTGTTTCCTTATGTAATCGTGTGTTCCACCTAGTCTTTTCTGCCGTCTCGCCTTCCTGTAAGCCTGGTGCCTCGATCGGTGATGGATAGTACAACCTTTTGCTCGCTCTCGCTTTTATCCTGGAATGTCCAGGGGCTTGGCGACCCCGACAAATGTGTGCTCGTTCGCGGTGCCGTCGACGATGCCAACTCATCTGTTGCTTGCATCCAGGAGACAAAGCTCGCGTCTCTCCCTCTCGGGAAAGCCCGTTCCTTCCTCCCTGCCCGCCTCTCCGCGCTCGAGCACAAGGACGCCGACGGCTCCCGCGGTGGTCTGGTCACTGCTTGGGATCCCTCTGTTCTGTCCCTTGTCTCCCGTTCGGACGCCCGTTACTCCCTTACCACCAAGTTCGCCTCTACGTCCTCAGACCTTGCCTTCTCGGTCACGAATATTACGCCCCTTCCGACCACTCTTTCACGCAAGCTTTCATTGATGAGATGATGGCCGTCTTGGCATCCATTTCCGGAGCCTGGCTTGCTCTTGGAGATTTTAATCTTATCCGGTACCCACATGAGAAAAACAACGCCAACTTTCGCGCCTCCCTTGCGTCCCGCTTCAACGCCTTGATTAACGCCCTTTCATTCGTAGAGCTCCCCCTCTCCGACCGCTTGTTCACATGGACGAACCGGCGGTCGCCGCCAACCCTCGCCCGACTCGACCGGGTTTTTTTCAACGCTGACTGGGACGCAGCCCTCCCAAACTCCACTCTTGCCTCCCGCCCTCGTGTCACGTCAGACCACTTCCCGTTGCTCGTCACTGCCTCCACGCGCATTCCTGCATTCGACAGTTTTGCTTTGAGAACAAATGGCTCTTGGATCCACTATTCCTTCCATCTACCTCCCTGGCCCGGGCTCGCCCTCCCTTGGTCACCGACGGGGCTAAGAACATCGCGGCTCGGGTCAAGTCCTTCCGCCGCGCTGCAAAGGTTTGGAAAGCAAATCACCGGTATGTCCCTCTCCACGATAATAACTGCAGGTTTATTATTGACCTATTTGACTTCTTTGAGGAGCACCGTGTTCTTTCGGAAGCGGAGGCGTGCCTTCGCCGGGATGCCCAAGCCGCGCTGGCTTTCTCTGTTTGCCAACAAGCGGCATTCTGGCGGCAGCGAGGCAAATTCAGAAGGGTGGGAGAGGGCGATGAGAACACTCGCTTCTTCCACGCCATGGCATCCCAGCGCTTCCGGTCCAACAGGATCAAGGCGCTGGACGTCGGCGGCACGGTCCTCGCCAGCCACGCTGCAAAGGCGGAGGCCCTCCACGCTTTCTTCTCCGACCTTCTTGGGAGTACCTCCGACCCCGTTTGGCGCTTTGACCTCCAGGCGCTGTACGCCGGCGTCGCCGGCGTTGACGGGCCCAAGCCGATCGCCCCTTTTGAGCCAGTCGAGCTCGAAGCCGCTGTTCGAGGGCTCGACAGGACCAGCGCCCCTGGGCTCGACGGCCTGGGGCCGGCCTTCTACCAGGCGGCTTGGCCGCTTGTCTCCAGCGACGTCCTCCGGCTGATGCGCGGGCTCCATGACTGTTCGGTTGACCTCTCCTGTGTCAATCGAGCTCATGTTGTGCTTCTTCCGAAGGGCGAGGGGGTACTTGCGCCCGGCAGGTTCCGTCCCATCTCTCTCCAAAACTGTGATGTCAAGATCCCGTGCAAGGTCCTCACCACTCGGCTACAACAGCAAATCGCGGACGTGGTTGGTGTTAACCAGTATGGGTTTATCCGTGGGCGGAGTATCTCTGAGAACTTTGTGTTCGCTACGGAGATTGTGCAGTGTTGCCAAGCCCGCCAAGCCCCCGCCCTTGTTCTGAAGCTGGATTTCGCCAAGGCCTTCGACTCCATCAACTGGCGAAGCCTACGCCGGATTATGGAGGTGCGCGGCTTCCCCTCTCTCTGGTGTGATTGGATGGACTCTATCCTCCAGTCGTCCATGTCTGCGGTGATGCTCAATGGTGTGCCGGGGAGATGGATCCGATGTAAAAAAGGGCTGCGGCAGGGGGACCCCCTGTCTCCGTACCTTTTCCTGCTGGTTGCTGATGTGCTCCAACGTATGATCAAGATCGACGGCGGGATGCATCATCCTCTGGTTGGCGATGCGCCGCCTCTAGTCCTTCAGTACGCTGATGACACGATCATTATCATGCGGGCTGAGCTTGGGGCGGTGCGACGTCTAAAAGGCGTCCTCGACGACTTTGCGGCCGCGACGGGGCTGGTCATCAACTTCTCCAAGAGCACCATCGCGCCCATCCACGTCCCCGACGGCGAGCTTCAGGAGCTCGTTCAGGTCCTGGGGTGTGCTGTGGGGTCCTTTCACAAATCTACCTCGGGCTGCCCCTCTCCAACCGCAAGCTCACCATGGACGACTTCCTCCCGCTCATCGCCAAGGCTGAGCGCTACCTCTCCGGGTGGCGTGCTCAGCTCCTGTCCTTTGGAGGGCGCCTTGTCCTCCTTAACGCCGTGCTGGACGCGCTCCCCACATACGCCATGGCCGCGATGGAGGTACCTCCGTCTGTCCTTCGGGCGATTGATGCCCTGCGGCGGTCCTTCCTTTGGACCGGTGCGGACAAAGCATCGGGGGCGCAATGCCTTGTCGCTTGGGATCGTGTCACTCGGACAAAGGAGGAGGGGGGTTTGGGGGTGCGCGCCCTCCCAATCCAGAACCGCTGCCTCCTGCTGAAGCTCCTTCATCGGCTGCACTCTCGTCAGGACTCCCCGTGGGCGCGTTGGGTCTGGGGCGAATTGGGTCGCTCTCTCCTAACCCCAGCTTCGGCCATGTCGCGACGCGGACCACATTGGTCGTCCCTCGCCAAACTTATGCCTTTGTACTGGGCGCTCACCACTATCTCCGTCGGGAACGGGCGTACGACGGCGTTCTGGCTCGACTCCTGGCTCCCCGGTGGCGCCCTCTCCATCCAGATGAGCTCTCTCTTCTCCCACGTCACCTCGCCGGACGTCTCGGTTGCCCACGTCGCCCAGCATGGGCTCGACGGGGGGCTCGTACCGCGGCTAAACCGCGCTGGAGCGCGCGAGCGAGGACTTCTCCTCCCCATCGTCCAGTCGCTGGTCCTGTCCGAGGAGGCCGACGCTCGTGCTCTCCGCCCGGGCTATGCCAAAGGGACCGACCTCTCCTCTGCCGGGGTTTACCAGCTATGCCACTTTGGTGGTGTGGGAGCGCCTTTCGCCAACTTCATCTGGACGAGCTACGCCCCAAGTTTCTTCGCCTGGCTCCTGGTGCAGGCTCGGATTCATACGAGAGACGTGCTTCTGCGTAAGCACATTGTTGAGGTTGCCGGGGCTGGCTGCCCCATCTGCTCTGCTCCGCTTGAGACGGCCGACCACCTCATCTTCACTTGCCCCTTTGCCCAGCAGTTCTGGGCCTCTGTCGGGGCGACCCCGACAGTCTCCACAGTCAAGCTGCTGCACCTTATGTCTCCTCCGGGATTGGTCCCTCCTCGGACGGGGCTAGCTTTCCTGCTCCTTTGTTGCTGGCAACTTTGGAAACACCGCAACGCGGTGGTCTTCGAGAACATGCCACCCTCACTCCCCCGGCTACTGCAGCTTTGCAGAGAGGATGCCGTGCTGTGGCGCGTCCGCCTCCCTACTACCCTCAAGGACGCTGCCGATGTGTGGATTCGGTGCCTAGCCGCCTAGTGTTGCACCCTCCGCCCCTCTTGCCTCCTTCCCTGCTTGTAAAAAAGAATAAAAAAATATGTAATGCTATCTTGTATACTCGGGCGGTCCGGCCCAGATATATGAAAATTCAGGTGGGGAAATCTCCCCCCGGTTGAAAATTTCAAAAAAAAAGTCCTAGGACTTATGAACCAAACAGTGCCTAATTCTAAGTGATGCCCTGTGGAGTTTTGATAGGCGCAAATGAAAATGAAATGCAGAGCGATGGACGTGCTAGGATCAAACTGCCGTCGTGAACGTCCAGCCGGCGCACACAGAAACAAAATGTTTGGTCGTGCGCGGGACGACTCCTCCCTCCCAGAAATCCATTTGCTGCCATTGTTGACACAGCAGGCGATCGAGCTGAACATCAACCCCAACCCTCCTCGACCAGCAGCCAGCACGGTCGCCACGCCCGCCATTTTCGCAAGAACCCGATCGACCGATGCTCGGCCAGCCGAGCGTCATCGCCCGCCTCATGGGCATGGAGGACCACCACCACCAGCACGCTTTGGTGCCGGCGACGGCGACGACGATCGTCCAAGCCTCGGGGCGAACCACGACCATTAGCGTGCTGAAACCGTCGTCGTCCCAGGCGGAGCAGCCCAAGTGCGGCCCGCTCGGCGCCCACCACGGCCGCCGCGTCGGCGGGGACTACTACCGGTACTGCCTCAACAAGATGAAGCCGCGGCGGAGGCGGGCCCGGCGCGATCGTCGCCGCCGCGAGCATCCGCAGGAGGAGCTGCTGCACCAGATCAAGGAGGGGTTCCGGGCGTCCTGGCAGCTCGCCTCCATGGCGTCGACGCCGCTGGGGACGGAGGAGGATACTGCAATGGCGGATGCGTCGGGGAGGAGGAGTGGTGGTCGGGTGGCCGGGCTGTTGGACGGGCGGTGCATCCAGAGGATCGCGCAGGAGAACCTGCGCCGGGAGAAGATGGCCAGGTACGGCTATGGCGGCCGCCAGAGCAGCGTGGAGGGGGAAGAAGGAGGTGTCAAGGCGCTGGTGGTTGGCCTGAAGAAGAAGAATGATGAAGAGTCGGAGCAGCGCCATGGTGGTTCAGAAGTTTCAGCGTCTGATGAATTCTCGGGTGAACATGGCGATCATGATCAGATGAGCACCACGTCGCCCGAGAAGCTGCGCGGCGTGCCGGCGACACGGATAGCCATCCTCAGGCCGGCGACTGGTGCTACTCGCGGTGCTGCCGGCGATCATGGGAGCGCGACGCCGTCGTGGAAGGCGGTGCGGGACGGCGGGATGGACATGGAGGACTTCCTCCGGGAGGTGAAGGAGAGGGCCGAGAGGCTCAAGGATGAAATGAAGGCCAAGGCCGACGGCCCAGGCGACGCCGTCGCGAAGGCGAGGAGAGGCTGGGGAAGCGTCGGCGACGGCCCGGAGCGAACGGCTCACGACACGGCGAGGCAGATCAGGGAGGCCGTCGGCAAGAGGCTGAGCCGGCTGGAGTCCTTCCGCGTCTTCCGAGGCGACCGCGGCCGGCGCGACGGCTCGCTGTCCCCGGAGCACAGGATGCTGAGGAGCGTCATGGCGAGGACCGAGGCCATGTCGCCGACGAAGACCACGGGCAGAGGGTCGAGGGGCAGCAGGTGGTCACCGTTGCGGGCGGGAGCTGGCGTGAACGACCGGCAGAGCCCTGACCGTGACCCGCGTCGGAGTCCGGCGAAGCTGCACGACGACGACGGGGTCGACTTCGTCGTCGCGTCACCGCGTGCGCTGCTCCGGTCGTTCTCGGCGCCGGCGGCTGGGTGTTCTTCGGGCGCGTCCTCTGAAGGCGCGGAGAAGACGGTGGGCCGGAGCAGAAGCTTCAGCATTTTCAGAGGGACGGTGGCGAGCCTGAGGCATAGCCTCTGCATGGGCGGAGGAGCAGGGAAGCTGCTGCTGACGCATCTGTCCAGGAAGAAGCCTTCCTCTCCGGCGTCTCCCCGTCAGAATTTCCTCTCGGCCGGGCCTCCCAGCCCGGTGTCGCCGTTGGAGGTCAGCGGCGGCCGCCATTTCTCCGGCGATCTCAACTGCACGTTCCTCCCAGGTACCGTGCTACTACAAAAGTCTGAAGAAATTTACCAAAAGTTTTGCTGCATTCCATATGATCTCTTTGCTGCAGCAATGCGTTTTGCTGATTCTTCTTTTGCAGAGTCGAGCCCGAGGTGGAATCCCAGGTGTTCGTCGGAGTTGGAGGCGTCCGTGGGCGGCGGCGAGTCGCCGTGGGAATGGAAGGCCGACGCCGCGGCCGAGAGCGACGACCCGGACACGGCGTACGTCAGAGAAGTGCTCGTTGCCGCGGGGCTGTTCGTCGAGGACGACGACGAGGCACCGGTTGCGAGGACGGACTCGATCGCCATCTCCGACGACGTCTTCGAGGAGGTCGAGGACGGGCACTACTACCGCCGCCTCCGGTACCGCGACGACGGCGCCGGAGAGGATGAGGAACTCGGGGCGGCGGACCGCCGCAGGCTGCTCTTCGACCTGGCCAACGAGGCGCTGCTGGCGGGAGCCAGACCTGCCGTCTCGTCTTCTTCGCCGTCGTGTCTGCGCCGGTGGGTCGTCGAATGCAACGACGGCGCGCCATCGTCGTCGCGGCCGCGGGGGAGGGAGCTGGAGGACGAGGTGTGGCGGCACGTGGCGCGGGCGACGGCGGACGGCACGGCGGAGCGCGACGTCGGGAGGTCGCCGTGGGTGCCGGAGGCGCTGTGCGGGGACGCCTGCGCCGTCGGGAGGAAGATCGAGCGCGCCATCTTCGACGAGCTGGTCGGCGATGTCGTGCGCCAGCTGTTTGTCTGACTGTACTTATTTTTTCGAACAAGTTTTATAGGGATAAAAAGCTTGTAAGTGGGCTGGAGCCTGCATGAGTTGCAAGCAGAGCCCGACAATGTTCTCCACAAAGAGGCCCAACGATACAGTCCAAGTGCCAGTAAGCATTTCCCTAAAAAAAAGTAAGCATTTCGCTCAAAAAAAACTCGTCGCATAACTTTTTTCCCTCTCGGTTAGGGTTTTCTTCTCCTGGGGGCGTTCTCCGCCGCCGTCGAGCCTTTACCTTCCCTCCTCCCGTTTGCCCCGGTGGAGATCGATTCGGGCTGATCAAGGGGTGATCTAGCATCACTTCCTGGCCCTGATCGACTACTTCTGGCAGCGCTGGGAGAGCTAGGGTTCGTTACACAGTCCGATCTTTCTGTTTCGGGCTAGGGTTTCAAGTTTCAGCGTAGATGGGATCGAAGCAGGGCGAAGCGTCGGGCCCCTCCTCCGTGTCGGAAGTAGAGAAGATGATGGCAGAATTGGGACTCCGTGAGGAAGACCTCAATGATGTCGTCTTTGATGAGAAGCAAGCTCCACCAGATGCAACCAGGTGGATGGCCATAGCTAGGGTTCACATTGACAAATCCTATAGTCAATACTGGTTCTTTAAGAACATGAGGGCAGCTTGGGATTTGGCTCACGATGTGAAGTTCCAACCCCTTGAAGACAACCTCTACACACTACAATTTTTCTGCCTTGGTGATTGGGAAAGAGTGATGCAGGAGGGGCCGTGGAATTTCAGAGGAGATGCTGTCATCATTGCGACGTACGATGGGATCACGAAGCCCACTGAGGTAAAGCTGGACACACTTGATATATGGATCCAAATCCACGATGTTCCTGATCTGTATGCACACCTGGTTGAGCCGCTGGTGGCAAGAGTGGGCGAGGTTTTTTTACCGAAACAATGATCCAAGACTTTGCTGGTAACTTTTACCGCATCTGGGTAAGGATCAATGTGCACAAACCTCTGAAGAACGCGGTGTCAATGATCCGCGATGGCAAGAGACAGATCTACCGTGTGAAGTATGAGCGTCTTCCCGACTGGTGCGTAGTCTGTGGCCACCTTGGACATGTCTATAAAGAACACGGCAACGGGATCCATCCTCCGTCCGCGTTACACTTCAAGAATCTGAGAGCAAATTGGAACATGCGAGTTAGGACAGGTCCGGGAGCGGGGCGAGGTAGAGGACGCCGCGGGGGTCGCCGTGCAGGACGATCTGCAGGTCGTACTCAGGAGCATGTCAACCCTACCGAGCCTGATATGGATAACTCTTTGGTGAGCAAGTCTGACGAAGTCATGCAGGATGTTGATGGAAACAGGAAGCGTCAGATCCTAAGGGAGGGGGCATGCTAGCTCTCCCATCGGCTTCCACGGCACCGGCGCTTGAAGGAAATATGCCCTAGAGGCAATAATAAAGTTATTATTTATTTCCTTATTTCATGATAAATGTTTATTATTCATGCTAGAATTGTATTAACCGGAAACATGATACATGTGTGAATACATAGACAAACTCAATGTCACTAGTATGCCTCTACTTGACTAGCTCATTAATCAAAGATGGTTATGTTTCCTAACCATAGACATGAGTTGTCATTTGATTAATGGGATCACATCATTAGGAGAATGATGTGATTGACATGACCCATTCCGTTAGCTTAGCACTTGATCGTTTAGTATGTTGCTATTGCTTTCTTCATGACTTATACATGTTCCTACAACTATGAGATTATGCAACTCCCGTTTACCGGAGGAACACTTTGTGTGCTACCAAACGTCACAATTAACTGGGTGATTATAAAGGAGCTCTACAGGTGTCTCCAAAGGCACATGTTGAGTTGGCGTATTTCGAGATTAGGTTTTGTCATTCCAATTGTCGGAGAGATATCTCTGGGCCCTCTCGATAATGCACATCACTATAAGCCTTGCAAGCAATGTAGCTAATGAGTTAGTTATGGAATGATGCATTACGTAACGAGTAAAGAGACTTGCCGGTAACGAGATTGAACTAGGTATTGGGATACCAACGATCGAATCTCGGGCAAGTAACATACCGATGACAAAGGGAACAACGTATGTTGTTATGCGGTTTGACCGATAAAGATCTTCGTAGAATATGTAGGAGCCAATATGAGCATCCAGGTTCCGCTATTGGTTATTGACCGGAAATGTGTCTCGGTCATGTCTACATAGTTCTCGAACCCATAGGGTCCGCAAGCTTAAGGTTTCATTGACAGTTTATTATGAGTTTATGAGTTTTGATGTACCGAAGGTTGTTCGGAGTCCCGGATGTGATCGCGGACATGACGAGGAGTCTCTAAATGGTCGAGACATAAAGATCGATATATTGGACAACTATATTTGGACACCGAAAAGGTTCCAGGTGAGATTGGGACAATACAGGAGCTCCGGAAGGTTACCGGAACCCCCCGGGAGGTATATGGGCCTTATTGGGCCTTAGTGGAAAGGAGGGGAAAGGAGCAAGGGAGGGGGCACGCCCCCCAAGCCCAATCCGTATTGGGAGGGGCCGGCCCCCCCTTTCCTTCCTCCTTCCTTCCTCTTCCTTCCGTCTCCTTCTCCTAATAGGAAAGGGGGGAATCCTACTCCCGGTGGGAGTTGGACTCCTCCCTAGGGCGCGCCACCCCCCTTGGCTGACTCCCTCCTCCACTCCTTTATATACGGGGGAGGGGGGCACCCCATAGACACAATAATTGAGCTCTTGATCTCTTAGCCGTGTGCGGTGCCCCCCTCCACCATAGTCCTTCTCGATAATATTGTAGCGGTGCTTAGGCGAAGCCCTGCGACGGTAGAACATCAAGATCGTCACCACACCATTGTGCTGACGGAACTCTCCCTCGACACTCGACTGGATTGGAGTTCGAGGGACGTCATCGAGCTGATCGTGTGCTAGAACTCGGAGGTGCCGTAGTTTTGGTGCTTGATCGGTCGGGCCGTGAAGACGTACGACTACATCAACCGCGTTGTTCTAACACTTCCGCTTTCGGTCTACGAGGGTACATAGACGACACTCTCCCCTCTCGTTGCTATGCATCACCATGATCTTGCGTGTGCGTAGGAAAATTTTGAAATTACTACGAAACCCAACAGTGGCATCAGAGCCTGGTTTTATGTGTAGATGTTATATGCACGAGTAGAACACACGTGAGTTATGAGTGATACAAGCCATACTTCTTACCAGCATGTCATACTTTGGTTCGGCGGTATTGTTGGATGAAGCGGCCCAGACCGACATTACGCGTACGCTTACGCGAGACTGGTTCTATCGACGTGCTTTGCACATAGGTGGCTGGCGGGTGTCAGTTTCTCCAACTTTAGTTGAACCGAGTGTGGCTACGCCCGGTCCTTGAGAAGGTTAAAACAACACTAACTTGACGAACTATCATTGTGGTTTTGATGTGTAGGTAAGAACGGTTCTTGCTCAGCCCGTAGCAGCCACGTAAAACTTGCAATAACAAAGTAGAGGACGTCTAACTTGTTTTTGCAGGGCATGTTGTGATGTGATATGGTCAAGATATGATGCTAAATTTTATTGTATGAGATGATCATGTTTTGTAACAAAGTTATCGGCAACTGGCAGGAGCCATATGGTTGTCGCTTTATTGTATGCAGTGCAATCGCCCTGTAATTGCTTTACTTTATCACTAAGCGGTAGAAATAGTCGTAGAAGCAATAGGTGGCGAAACGACAACGATGCTACGATGGAGATCAAGGTGTCGCGCCGGTGACGATGGTGATCATGACGGTGCTTCAGAGATGGAGATCACAAGCACAAGATGATGATGTCCATATCATATCACTTATATTGATTGCATGTGATGTTTATCCTTTATGCATCTTATTTTGTTTTGATTGACGGTAGCATTATAAGATGATCTCTCACTAAATTTCAAGGTATAAGTGTTCTCCCTGAGTATGCACCGTTGCGAAAGTTCTTCGTGCTGAGACACCACGTGATGATCGGGTGTGATAGGCTCTACGTTCAAATACAACGGGTGCAAAACATTTGCACACGCGGAATACTCAGGTTAAACTTGACGAGCCTAGCATATACAGATATGGCCTCGGAACACTGAGACTGAAAGGTCGAGCGTGAATCATATAGTAGATATGATTAACATAGTGATGTTCGCCATTGAAAACTACTCCATCTCACGTGATGATCGGACATGGTTTAGTTGATTTGGATCACGTGATCACTTAGATGATTAGAGGGATGTCTATCTAAGTGGGAGTTCTTAAGTAATATGATTAATTGAACTTTAATTTATCATGAACTTAGTCCTGGTAGTATTTTGCAAATTATGTTGTAAATCAATAGCTCACATTGTTGCTTCCCTATGTTTTTGCTTCCCTATGTTTTTATATGTGTTCATAGAGAAAACTAAGTTGAAAGATGTTAGTAGCAATGATGCGGACTTGGTCCGTGATTTGAGGTTTATCCTCATTGCTGCACAGAAGAATTATGTCCTTGATGCACCGCTAGGTGACAGACCTATTGCAGGAGCAGATGCAGATGTTATGAACGTTTGGCTAGCTCAATATGATGACTACTTGATAGTTTTGTGCACCATGATTTATGGCTTAGAACCGGGACTACAAAAACGTTTTTGAAACGTCACGGAACATATGAGATGTTCCATGAGATGAAATTGATATTTCAGACTCATGCCCGTGTCAAGAGGTATGAGACCTCTGACAAATACTTCGCCTAAAAGATGGAGGAGAATTGCTCAACTAGTGAGCAAGTGCTTAGATTGTCTGAGTACTACAATCGCTTGAATCAAGTGGGAGTTAATCTTCCAGATAAGATAGTGATTGACAGAGTTCTCTAGTCACCATCACCAAGTTAGTAGAACTTCATGATGAACTATAGTATGCGAGGGATGACGAAAACGATTCCCGAGCTCTTCGTGATGCTGAAATCGACGATGGTAGAAATCAAGAAAGAACATCAAGTGTTGATGATTGACAAGATCACTAGTTTCAAGAAAAGGGCAAAGGGAAAGAAAGGGAGACTTCAAGTAGAATGGCAAGCATGTTGTCACTCCCGTGAAGAAGCCCAAAGCTGGACCAAAGCCTGAAACTGAGTGCTTCTACTGCAAAGGAAATGGTCATTGGAAGCGGAAATACCCTGAATATTTGGTAGATAAGAAGGATGGCAAACTGAACAAGGGTATATTTGATATACAGGTTATTGATGTGTACCTTACTAGTGTTTATAGTAATCCCTGAGTATTTGATACTTGTTCGGTTGCTAAGATTAGTAACTCGAAACAGGAGTTACAGAATAAACAGAAACTAGTTGAGGGTGAAGTGATGATGTGTGTTGGAAGTGGTTCCAAGATTGATATGATCATCATCGTACACTCCCTATACTTTCGAGATTAGTGTAGAACCTAAATAAATCTTATTTGGTGTTTGCGTTGAGCATAAATATGATTAGATCATGTTTGTTGCGATACGATTATTCATCTAAAACGTAGAATAAATTGTTATTCTGTTTACATGAATAAAACCTTCTATGGTCATACACCCAATGTTGATGGTTTATTAATCTTGATCGTAGTAATACACATATTCATAATATTGATGCCAAAAGATGCAAAGTTAATAATGATAGTGCAACTTATTTGTGGCACTGCCGTTTGGGTCATATTGGTGTAAAGCGCATGAAGAAACTCCATAAAGATGGATTTTTGGAATCACTTGGTTATGAATCATTTGATGCTTGCGAACCGTGCCTTATGGGCAAGATGACTAAAACTCCATTCTCCAGAACAATGGAACGAGCTACTGACTTGTTGGAAATAATACATACCGATGTATGCGATCCAATGAGTGTAGATGCTTGTGGTGAGTATCGTTATTTTCTGACCTTCACAGATGATTTGAGCAGATCTAGGTATATCTACTTAATGAAACATAAGTCTGAAACATTTGAAAAGTTCAAAGAATTTCAGAGTGAAGTGGAAAATCATCGTAACAAGAAAATAAAGTTTCTACGATCTGATCGTGGAGGAGAATATTTGAGTTACGAGTTTGGCTTCATATAAAACAATGTGGAATAGTTTCACAGTTCACACCACCTGGAACACCACAGCGTTATGGTGTGTCCGAACGTCATAACCGTACTTTATTGGATATAGTGCAATCTATGATGTCTCTTACCGATTTACCACTATCGGTTTGGGGTTATGCATTAGAGACAACTGCATTCACTTTAAATAGGGCACTATCAAAATCCGTTGAGACGACGCCTTATGAACTGTGGTTTGGCAAGAAACCAAAGTTGTCGTTACTTAAAAGTTTGGGGCTGCGATACTGATGTGAAAAATTTTCAACCTGATAAGCTCGAACCTAAGTCGAAGAAGTGCGTCTTCATAGAATACCCAAAGGAAACTATTGGGTACACCTTCTATCACAGATCCAAAGGCAATATATTCGTTGCTAAAAATGGATCCTTTCTAGAGAAGGAGTTTCTCTCGAAAGAAGTGAGTGGGAGGAAAGTAGAACTTGATAAGGTAACTGTACCTACTCCTTTATTGGAAAGTAGTTCATCACAGAAATCAGTTTAAGTGATTCGTACACCAATTAGTGAGGAAGTTAATGATGATGATCATGAAACTTCAGATCAAGTTGCTACCAAACCTCGTAGGTCTTCCAGAATAAGATCCTCACCAGAGTGGTACGGTAATCCTGTTCTGGAAGTCATGTTACTAGACCATGATGAACCTATGAACTATGAGGAAGCGATGATGAGCCCAGATTCTGCGAAATGGCTTGAGGCCATGAAATCTGAGATGGGATCCATGTATGAGAACAAAGTGTGGACTTTGGTTGTCTTGCCCGATGATCGGCAAGCCATAGAAAATAAATGGATCTTCAAAGAGGAAGACGGACACTGATAGTAGTGTTACTATCTACAAAGCTCGACTTGTTGCGAAAGGTTTTCTACAAGTTCAAAGGTGTTGAATACGATGAGATTTTCTCACTCGTAACGATGCTTAAGTCTGTCCGAATCATGTTAGCAATTGCCACATTTTATGAAATCTGGCAAATGGATGTCAAAATTGCATTCCTGAATGGATTTCTGGAAGAAGAGTTGTATATGATGCAACCAGAAGGTTTTGTCGATCCGAAAGGTGCTAACAAAATGTGCAAGCTCGAACGATGCATCAATGGACTGGTGCAAGCATCTCGGAGTTGGAATATACGCTTTGATGAGTTGATCAAAGCATATGGTTTTATATTGAATTTTGGAAAGGCTTGTATTTACAATAAAGTGAGTGGGAGCACTACAACCTTTCTGATAAGTAAATGTGAATGACATATTATTGATCGGAAATGATGTAGAATTTTCTGGAAAGCATAAAGGAGTGTTTGAAAGGAGTTTTTCAAAGAAAGACCTCAGTAAAGCTACTTACATATTGAGCATCAAGATCTATTGAGATAGATCAAGACGCTTGATAATATTTTCAATTAGTACATACCTTGACAAGATTTTGAAGTAGTTCAAAATGGAACAGTCAAAGAAAGAGTTCTTGCCTGTGTTGCAAAGGTATGAAATTGAGTAAGACTCAAATCCCGACCACGACAGAAAATAGAAGGAGAATGAAAGTCATTCCCTATGCATCAGTCATAGGTTCTATACAAGTATGCCATGCTATGGACCAGACCTATTGTATACTCTGCCCTTGTTTGGCAAAGGAGTACAATAGTGATCTAGGAGTAGATCACTGTACATTGGTCAAAATTATCCTTAGTGGAATAAGGATATGTTTCTCGATTATGGAGGTGACAAAAGGTCTGTCGTAAAGGGTTACCTCGATACAAGTTTTGGCACTAATCCAGATGACTCTAAGTCTTAATCTAGATACATATTGAAAGTGGGAGCAATTAGCTAGAGTAGCTCTGTGCAGAGCATTGTAGACATAGAATATTTGCAAAATACATACGGCTCTAAATGTGACAAACCCGTTGACCAAACTTCTCTCACGAGCAAAACATGATCATACCTTAGTACTCTTTGGGTGTTAATCAGATAGCTATGTGAACTAGATTATTGACTCTAGTAAACCCTTTGGGTGTTGATCACATGACGATGTGAACTATGGGTATTAATCACATACAGATGTGAATATTGGTGTCACATCACATGGTGATGTGAACTAGATTATTAACTCTAGTGCAAGTGGGAGACTGAAGGAAATATGCCCTAGAGGCAATAATAAAGTTATTATTCATTTCCTTATTTCATGATAAATGTTTATTATTCATGCTAGAATTGTATTAACCGGAAACATGATACATGTGTGAATACATAGACAAACTCAATGTCACTAGTATGCCTCTACTTGACTAGCTCATTAATCAAAGATGGTTATGTTTCCTAACCATAGACATGAGTTGTCATTTGATTAACGGGATCACATCATTAGGAGAATGATGTGATTGACATGACCCATTCCGTTAGCTTAGCACTTGATCGTTTAGTATGTTGCTATTGCTTTCTTCATGACTTATACATGTTCCTACAACTATGAGATTATGCAACTCCCGTTTATCGGAGGAACACTTTGTGTGCTACCAAACGTCACAACGTAACTGGGTGATTATAAAGGAGCTCTACAGGTGTCTCCAAAGGTACATGTTGAGTTGGCGTATTTCGAGATTAGGTTTTGTCACTCCAATTGTCGGAGAGGTATCTTTGCGCCCTCTCGGTAATGCACATCACTATAAGCCTTGCAAGCAATGTAGCTAATGAGTTAGTTACAGAATGATGCATTACGTAACGAGTAAAGAGATTTGCCGGTAATGAGATTGAATTAGGTATTGGGATACCGACGATCGAATCTCGGGCAAGTAACATACCGATGACAAAGGGAACAACGTACGTTGTTATGCGGTTTGACCGATAAAGATCTTCGTAGAATATGTAGGAGCCAATATGAGCATCCAGGTTCCGCTATTGGTTATTGACCGGAAACGTGTCTCGGTCATGTCTACGTAGTTCTCGAACCCGTAGGGTCCGCACATTTAAGGTTTAGTTGACAGTTTTATTATGAATTTATGAGTTTTGATGTACCGAAGGTTGTTCGGAGTCCCGGATGTGATCACAAACATGACGAGGATTCTCGAAATGGTCTAGACATAAAGATCGATATTTTGGACGACTATATTTGGACACTGGAAAGGTTCCGAGTGAGATTAGGACAATACCGGAGTTTCGGGAAGTTATCGGAACCCCCCGGGAGGTATATGGGCCTTATTGGGCCTTAGTGGAAAGGAGGGGAAAGGAGCAAGGGAGGGGGCATGCCCCCCCAAGCCCAATCCGAATTGGGAGGGGGGCCAGCCCCCCTTTCCTTCCTCCCTCCTTCCTCTTCCTTCTCTCTCCTTCTCCTAATAGGAAAGGGGGGAATCCTACTCCCGGTGGGAGTTGGACTCCCCCCCAGGGCACGCCACCCCCCTTGGCCGGCCCCCTCCTCCACTCCTTTATATACGGGGGAGGGGGGCACCCCATAGACACAACAATTGATCTCTTGATCTCTTAGCCGTGTGCGATGCCCCCCTCCACCATAGTCCTCGTCGATAATTTTGTAGCGGTGCTTAGGCGAAGCCCTGCGACGGTAGAACATCAAGATCGTCACCACACCGTCGTGCTGACGAAACTCTCCCTCGACACTCGGCTGGATCGGAGTTCGATGGACGTCATCGAGCTGAACGTGTGCTAAAACTCAGAGGTGCCGTAGTTTCGGTGCTTGATCGGTCGGGCCGTGAAGACGTATGACTACATCAACCGCGTCGTTCTAATGCTTCCAATTTCAGTCCCCTCTTGTTGCTATGCATCACCATGATCTTGCGTGTGCGTAGGAAAATTTTGAAATTACTACGAAACCCAACAGCGCTGCCGCCTCCAGAAGTTCCTGGCAGCCCTTCCTCCAAGCAGGAACTGAAGCGGCCACGAGTCAACCCTGACAAGTCTTTCCAAAAGAAGACACTACAAAAAAAATACACTTCCGTGATGATACATGTTTGTCACAGTAGGTCGCATTTTTTGTCATGCATGCACATCCATGACGATTTTAAGACAAAATCAAGATAGTCATACCTGTGCTGTCGTAGAAGTGTTCCATGACATTACCAAAATTATCATCACAGAAGTGTACACTTCCATGACGATAAATCGCGCGTCACAGAAGTGCTTTCGTCAAGGGTGACCGACACGTGGCATCCACCGTAACGGAACGCCGTTAAGCTATCAGGTCGGGTTTTGGATCCGATAACCCGTTAACAGCCCCGACCAATGGGGATTTTCCACATGTAAAATCATCATTGGCTGGAGGAAACACGTGTCGACTCATCGTTGGGACAGATGTCATCCACTCATTGGACAGAAGGCGCCTATGATACGTCGACACGTGGCACGGCCAATCAAGTTTAAATGGGCCGGCCCAACTAAAGGCCCACAAGATTTTGCGGCCCTTAATGGGCCGACCTAGTTAAAGGCCCACGAGATTTTGCGGACTATAATGGGCTGGCCCAGCTAAAGGCCCACAAGATTTCACGGGCCATAATAGGCCGGCCCAGGTAAAGGCCCACAAGATTTTTGTGTGCCATAATGGGCTGGCCCATGTAAAGGCCCACAAAATTCTTGCGGATCATAATGGGCCGGCCCAGCTAAAGGCCCACGAGATTGCGCCGACATTAATGGGCCGGCCCAGCTGTAGGCCCACAAGATTTTGAGGACCCTAGTAGGCCGGCCCATTAACTGGCTGCCATGTTTTGGGCCAAATGCCGGCCCATAATTGATCCGGTCCATTAATGGCCTGCCACGTTCCGGGCCTAATAATGGCCCATATAAGATCCGACCCGTTAAAAGCCTCCCACTTTCTGGGCCAAATCACGGCCCAGATCAGGTCCGGCCCTTTAAGAGGCTTTGGGCTCAATTATGGCCCATATAAGATTCGACCCGTTGATTGGACGCTATGCTTTTGGGCCCACTTGCTAAAGGCCCATTTAGTAATTCGGCCTGATATTAGTTTCGGCCTGTTAAGGGCCCATTTAACATTTCAGCCCTATATTAATTTCGGCCTGTTAAAAGCCCGTCATATAGTTGGGCCTAACTACGGCCCGGTTTGCATCCGGCCTGCTCGCAGCCGATATCTGATTGGGCCAAACAAGTACCGAGACAACTTTAGCCTATTAAAAGCCCGTGAATTGATTCGCACAATCATGGGCCGGGGTCCATTTCGGGCTGCCGCCGGCCCGTGAGCTATTCAGCATGTTTCAGGCCCAGCCTATTTCCCAGCCTCCTAAAAGCCCATTGAGTTTTCTTGTGAAAAGAGGGCCGGGGGTTACTCGGCCTATTAAAGGCCCGAATCTACTAGTGGGCCAGTTTGACGGGGCCCATGATGCGGATCATACATCGTGATTGCATGACGGTCCGATTATGTACCGTAATTTTACGGTTTGGCCGGTTTACTGCGAAGACAAGACATATATACAGTAAAATAACTGCAGCATCGTGAATAAGAAAAAACCTAGACTATACAATAAAGAAATTACGGCATATTACATCCACTGGTCATCAAAGTCCGCCACTATGATAATAAAGCACAAGCAGACAACAGATTACATACACTGGGCATCAAAGATCGCCACCAGTGCAAATAAACACACCGACAAAATAATATACAAAACCGACAACACTTCAATTGAGTTCAAGAAAGGTTAGCCCTGCTGGGGAGTTGCAGCGCAAGCAGCTGAGCAAGATGATGAGACTACGCTTGTTCAACACTTATATCTTCCTCACTCTGAAAGATAGACAAGCAGACAGATGACATGTTTCGCACATAAAAGTATCAGTGCTGACAATTCATCACATTTCTTACTGATGAATAAAGTGACACAGTTTAAAATTACATTAACACAATATGGTATTGTTCAGGTCAAGACATGGCAATGACATTGTGAAGGAGTTGGCAGCTTCACGACACCACTGGATTACAGATCAAGAACTCATAAGTATCAATGGTTAGTGTGCTGTTAATTTATCATATTTCAGATTGGCAAATAAAGAGACGGTTTAAATAATAGTAGAATGATATGACATTGTTCATAGTTAAGACATTGCAGAATATGACATTGTGCTATAGTGGGTAGGTTCACCACACCACTGGATTACGGATGAAGAACAGAAGCATACATGCAGTGCAAAAGAAGATCACTTGCTCTGAATAGTTTAATTTACATGGTATGAAGAAGGAACTTGGTTGTACAACTAAAAACTTAAATTGAGAAGGACAAACTTTTTTTTATGAACTACATAATAAACTTTAAACATGTAATTTGATGCAAACACCAAAAATAAACAGCTGTTGCAGTCATGCCTAACCAAATATACACAACAAAGTTTGAAGGCATGAGAAGGACAAACTTACATTACTGGTGAAGACAGGCTCT
>NC_057813.1:744033731-744048012 GCF_018294505.1 Triticum aestivum
GAAAAAATGGAGAATATTTAAGATAAGATGAAGAGTGATGCTACATAACCAAGTAGCTATAAATGTATGTGCAGCGATACAGGCAAAAGGCACAGCCAAGAGCAATGCACAACTAAACTTCTTCAGTACCAACCTTATGGTAAGAGTAAATATAGATCTGATGTGTAGAAAATGGAGGGCAAAGGAAAATAAGCTGCAGAGTGATGGTACATGAACAACTACCTGTCAATATAAGTACACTGATAAAGGACAACATGTACTTACAAGAACAATGCAGAGCTAAAAAAATTCATTGGCATTGGATATATTCTACACTAATGTAACCATTCATACAGATCAGATAATTTGGAGCGAACAATTGATAAGCAAGCTATCATGCATACTGCTGTCACATAATGAACCAGGTATGTATGCAAGTATAGTGATACAGGACAACAGGTACTAACAAGAGCAAAGCAGCGGGCATCATATTTGCGATATCCTGTCGTTCTTTTCAAACCGGAATTCTTCTTGGAGATGATTTCCTGCAAAAAAGATCCGTAAGGCACATGCGGAAAAGTAGAAGTTCAAATTTTCATGTGATTTCATAGACAGTACCTCATCCTGGGAACAAGACCAGTGCATAACAAGGTTTTTCCATTCAATGTCTTCTAAATTTAGCACAGGAGACTTCACCGGAAATTCGTTTATAGACTTGCCATCAAAGTGTGATTTCCTCAGGTAACACCGATACTGCTGCAATGCTTCCTTGAAAAGCACAAGAAAGCTTTGCTCCTCATGACTATCCAGATTGACCCTCACCTAGTTACAACAATGTAATGTAAATCATTGATGTGTTCGATCAGCAGAAAACAGGAAAATAATAACCATGAATAATAGCACTTACACGTAAGTTGGATAGGAAGATGTGAAAATGGTGTTTGTCTTCACTATAATCTTCCCATGATGGGAATATATGCACGTAGTCCCTAACAACATTGAAAGCATTGTCTTTTAAACTGGGAATAAATGGAATGGGGTTCCAATCTGCAGGAAATGGCCGTCTCTGCAGTTGGGATAGGTCTTCGGCCGGTGGACTTGCTGTACTTTTTGCTGGAGTGGGATTTTTCTGTGGTACGGCTGGTGCTATGGCAAATGAAATCGGTATACCTTTTACTGGAGTGCAGGTCCTGTGTGGTGGGGCTAGTGGTGTGGCCAGTGAAGTATTGGTACAGTCTTCTGGAGTCGGTCCTATGTTTTGTGTCACTGGTTGTACAACCAATATAAGTGGGGCGCTGTCTGATTTCTCTGGCACCACCACGTTTTTCAAGGACTTTGCTGGTGCTCCTTCAGGTTCGGCAATCACCCTCTTCCTTTTTGATGTCTGATGCACAAGAACAACATTTGAGTGAAAAACATGGTATGACGATAGATGGAATATGTATTGATAATGGATGGGCATGGCATCTCGAGTTATATGATGAGTAAACTAAGCAGATGGTGGTGCAACAAAGTAGAAGAAATGCAAGATAACATATGCAGGATACGCGCAATCAATAAAACCTTGCCAAATTAGAAGAGACACCTTGATGGGTGAACAGGACAGGCCATCTGCCTTTGACTCCTCGAGGTTAGAATAGTCATTAGGATGATATTCTGAACAAGAATCTGTTGGGGAATGTTGCATAAAATAAAATTTTTCCTACGTTCACCAAGATCAATCTATGAGTTCATCTAGCAACAAGAGAGGGGAGTGCATCTACATACCCTTGTAGATCGCGAGCGGAAGCGTTCAAGAGAACGGGGTTGAGGGAGTCGTACTGGTCGTGATCCAAATCACCGGAGATCCTAGCGCCAAACGGACGACACCTCCGCGTTCAACACACGTACGGTCAGCGTGACGTCTCCTCCTTCTTGATCCAGCAAGGGGGAAGGAGAGGTTGATGAAGATCCAATAGCACGACGGTGTGGTGGTGGATGCAGCAGGGTTCCGGCAGGGCTTCGCCAAGCGACTACGGGAGGAGGAGGTGTAGCAAGGGGGGAGGGAGGCGCCAGATGTCAGGGTACGGCTGCCCTCCCACCCCCTCTTTATATAGGCCCCCAAGGGGGGGGGCGCCGGCCCTGGAGATGGGATCTCCCAAGGGGGGCAGCGGCCAGGGGGGTGGAGTGCCCCCCAAGGCAAGTGGAGGCGCCCCCCACCCTAGGGTTTCCAACCCTAGGCGCAGGGGGGGCCCAAGGGGGGGGGGCGCACCAGCCCACCAGGGGCTGGTCCCCTCCCCACTTCAGCCCACGGGCTCCTCCGGGATAGGTGGCCCCACCCAGTGGACCCTCGGGGCCCTTCCGGTGATCCCGGTACAATACCGGTGACCCCCGAAACTCTCCCGATGGCCGAAACTGCACTTCCTATATATAATTCTTTACCTCCGGACCATTCCGGAACTCCTCGTGACGTCCGGGATATCATTCGGGACTCCGAACAACTTTCGGTTTGCTGCATACTCATATCTCTACAACCCTAGCGTCACCGAACCTTAAGTGTGTAGACCCTACGGGTTCGAGAGGCACGTAGACATGACCGAGACGGCTCTCCGGTCAATAACCAACAGCGGGATCTGGATACCCATGTTGGCTCCCACATGCTCCTCGATGATCTCATCGAACGAACCACGATGTCGAGGATTCAAGCAACCCCGTACACAATTCCCTTTGTCAATCGGTATGTTACTTGCCCGAGATTCGATCGTCGGTATCCCAATACCTCGTTCAATCTCGTTACCGGCAAGTCACTTTACTCGTACCGTAATGCATGATCCCGTGACCAGACACTTGGTCACTTTGAGCTCAGTATGATGATGCATTACTGAGTGGGCCCAGAGATACCTCTCTGTCATACGGAGTGACAAATCCCAGTCTCGATCCGTGTCAACCCAACAGACACTTTCGGAGATGCCCGCAGTATACCTTTATAGTCACCCAATTACGTTGTGACGTTTGATACACCCAAAGCACTCCTACGGTATCCGGGAGTTACACGATGTCATGGTCTAAGGAAAAGATACTTGACATTGGAAAAGCTCTAGCAAACGAACTACACGATCTTGTGCTATGCTTAGGATTGGGTCTTGTCCATCACATCATTCTCCTAATGATGTGATCCCATTATCAATGACATCTAATGTCCATAGTCAGGAAACCGTGACTATCTGTTGATCAACAAGCTAGTCAACTAGAGGCTCACTAGGGACATATTGTGGTCTATGTATTCACACGTGTATTATGATTTCTGGATAATACAATTATAGCATGAATAAAAGACAATTATCATGAACAAGGAAATATAATAATAATCCTTTTATTATTGCCTGTAGGGCATATTTCCAACAGTCTCCCACTTGCACTAGAGTCAATAATCTAGTTACATTGTGATGAATCGAACACCCATAGAGTTCTGGTGTTGATTATGTTTTGCTCGCGGAAGAGGTTTAGTTAACGAGTCTGCGACATTCAGATCCGTATGTACTTTGCAAATATCTATGTCTCCATCTTGAACATTTTCACGGATGGAGTTGAAACGACGCTTGATGTGCCTGGTCTTCTTGTGAAACCTGGGCTCCTTGGCAAGGGCAATAGCTCCAGTGTTGTCATAGAAGAGAGTGATCGGCCCCGACGCATTGGGTATGACTCCTAGGTCGGTGATGAACTCCTTCATCCATATTGCTTCATGTGCTGCCTCTGAGGCTGCCATGTACTCCGCTTCACATGTAGATCCCGCCACGATGCTCTGCTTGCAACTGCACCAGCTTACTGCTCCACGATTCAACATATACACGTATCCGGTTTGTGACTTAGAGTCATCCAGATCTGTGTCAAAGCTAGCATCGACGTAACCCTTTACGACAAGCTCTTCGTCACCTCCATAAATGAGAAACATGTCCTTTGTCCTTTTTAGGTACTTCAGGATATTCTTGACCGCTGTCCAGTGTTCCTTGCCGGGATTACTTTGGTACCTCCCTACCAAACTTACCGCAAGGTTTACATCAGGTCTGGTACACAGCATGGCATACATAATAGATCCTATGGCTGAGGCATAGGGGATGACACTCATCTCTTCTTTATCTTCTGCCGTGGTCGGGCATTGAGCCGAGCTCAATCTCACACCTTGCAACACAGGCAAGAACCCTTTCTTGGACTGATCCATATTGAACTTCTTCAATATCTTATCAAGGTATGTTCTTTGTGAAAGACCTATGAGGCGTCTCGATCTATCCCTATAGATCTTGATGCCTAATATGTAAGCAGCTTCTCCAAGGTCCTTCATTGAAAAACACTTATTCAAGTAGGCCTTAATGCTGTCCAAAAGTTCTATATCATTTCCCATCAAAAGTATGTCATCTACATATAATATGAGAAATGCTACAGAGCTCCTACTCACTTTCTTGTAAACGCAGGCTTCTCCATAAGTCTGCATAAACCCAAACGCTTTGATCATCTCATCAAAGCGAATGTTCCAACTCCGAGATGCTTGCACCAGCCCATAAATGGATCGCTGGAGCTTGCACACCTTGTCAGCATTCTTAGGATCGACAAAACCTTCCGGCTGCATCATATACAACTCTTCCTTAAGATGTCCGTTAAGGAATGCCGTTTTGACGTCCATCTGCCATATCTCATAATCATAGTATGTGGCAATTACTAACATGATTCAGACGGACTTCAGCTTCGCTACGGGAGAGAAAGTCTCATCGTAGTCAACCCCTTGAACTTGCCGATAACCCTTAGCGACAAGTCGAGCTTTATAGATGGTAATATTACCTTCCATGTCCGTCTTCTTCTTAAAGATCCATTTGTTTTCTATTGCTCGCCGATCATCGGGCAAGTCTATCAAAGTCCATACTTTGTTTTCATACATGGATTCTATCTCGGATTGCATGGCTTTAAGCCATTTGTTGGAATCTGGGCCCACCATCACTTCTTCATAGTTCAAAGGTTCATCGTTGTCTAACAACATGATTTCCAGGACAGGGTTGCCATACCACTCTGGTGTGGAACGTGTCCTTGTGGACCTACGAAGTTCAGTAGCAACTTGATCCGAAGTACCTTGATCATCATCATTAATTTCCTCTCCAGCTGGTGTAGGCACCACAGGAACATTTTCCTGAGCTGCACTACTTTCCGGTCCAAGAGGTAGTACTTCATCGAGTTCTACTTTCCTCCCACTTACTCGTTTCGAGAGAAACTCTTTTTCCAGAAAGGATCCGTTCTTGGCAACAAAGATCTTGCCCTCGGATCTTAAGTAGAAGGTATACCCAATGGTTTCCTTAGGGTATCCTATGAAGATGCATTTTTCCAACTTGGGTTCGAGCTTTTCAGGTTGAAGTTTCTTGACATAAGCATCGCATCCCCAAACTTTTAGAAACGACAGCTTAGGTTTCTTCCCAAACCATAATTCATACGGTGTCGTCTCAACGGATTTAGATGGAGCCCTATTTAAAGTGAATGTAGCTGTCTCTAGAGCGTATCCCCAAAATGATAGCGGTAAATCGGTAAGAGACGTCATAGATCGCACCATATCCAATAGAGTGTGATTACGACGTTCGGACACACCGTTACACTAAGGTGTTCCAGGCGGCGTGAGTTGTGAAACGATTCCACATTTCCTTAAGTGAGTACCAAATTCGTGACTTAAATATTCTCCTCCACGATCTGATCGTAAGAACTTTATCTTTCGGTCACGTTGATTCTCTACCTCATTCTGAAATTCCTTGAACTTTTCAAAGGTCTCAGACTTGTGTTTCATCAAGTAGACATACCCATATCTACTTAAGTCATCAGTGAGAGTGAGAACATAACGATATCCTCCGCGAGCCTCAATGCTCATTGGACCACACACATCAGTATGTATGATCTCCAATAGGTTGGTTGCTCGTTCCATTGTTCCGGAGAACGGAGTCTTGGTCATTTTGCCCATGAGGCATGGTTCGCATGTGTCAAATGATTCATAATCGAGAGACTCTAAAAGTCCATCAGCATGGAGCTTCCTCATGCGCTTGACACCAATGTGACCATGGCGGCTGTGCCACAAGTATGTGGGACCATCGTTATCAACTTTACATCTTTTGGTATTCACACTATGAATATGTGTAACATTACGTTCGAGATTCATTAAGAATAAACCATTGACCATCGGGGCATGACCATAAAACATATCTCTCATATAAATAGAACAACCATTATTATCGGATTTAAATGAGTAGCCATCTCGTATTAAACGAGATCCAGATACAATGTTCATGCTCAAACTTGGCACTAAATAACAATTATTGAGTTTTTGCAAAAAAATAAAAAAATAAATAACAATTATTGAGGTTTAAAACTAATCCCGTGGGTAAATGTAGAGGCAGCGTGCCGATGGTGATCACATCGACCTTGGAACCATTCCCGACGTGCATCGTCACCTCGTCCTTCGCCAGTCTCGGCTTATTCCGCAGCTCCTGCTGTGAGTTACAAATATGAGCAACGACACCGGTATCAAATACCCAGGAGTTACTATGAGTACTGGTAAGGTACACATCAATTACATGTATATCACATATACCTTTAGTGTTGCCGGCCTTCTTGTCCGCTAAGTATTTGGGGCAGTTCCGCTTCTAGTGACCCTTCCCTTTGCAATAAAAGCACTCAGTCTCAGGCTTGGGTCCATTCTTTGACTTCTTCCAGGCAACTGGCTTACCGGGTGCGGCAACATCCTTGCCGTCCTTCTTGAAGTTCTTCTTACCCTTGCCCTTCTTGAACTTAGTGGTTTTATTGACCATCAACACTTGATGTTCCTTCTTGATTTCAACCTCTGCTGACTTCAACACTGAAAATACTTTAGGAATAGTTTTCACCATCCCCTGCATATTGTAGTTCATCACAAAGCTCTTGTAGCTCGGTGGGAGCGACTGAAGGATTCTGTCAATGACCGCCTCGTCCGGGAGGTTAATGTCCAGCTGGGACAGGCGGTTGTGCAACCCAGACATTTTGAGTATGTGCTCACTGACAGAACTATTTTCCTCCATCTTACAACTATAGAACTTGTTGGAGACTTCATATCTCTCGACCCGGGCATGAGCTTGGAAAACCATTTTCAGCTCCTCGAACATCTCATATGCTCCGTGTTGCTCAAAATGCTTTTGGAGCCCCGGTTCTAAGCTGTAAAGCATGCCGCACTGAACGAGGGAGTAATCATCAGCACGTGACTGCCAAGCGTTCATAACGTCTTGGTTCTCTGGGATGGGTGCTTCACCTAGCGGTCCTTCTAGGACATATGCTTTCTTGGCAGCTATGAGGATGTTCCTCAGGTTCCGGACCCAGTCCGTATAGTTGTTGCCATCATCTTTCAGCTTGGTTTTCTCTAGGAATGCGTTGAAGTTCATGTTGACATGAGCGCTGGCCATTTGATCTACAAGACATTTTGCAAAGATTTTAGACTAAGTTCATGATAATTAAGTTCATCTAATCAAATTATTTAATGAACTCCCGCTCAGATTTGCCATCCCTCTAGTCATCTAAGTGTTACATGATCCGAGTCGACTAGGCCGTGTCAGATCATCACGTGAGATGGACTAGTCATCATCGGTGAACATCTCCATGTTGATCGTATCTTCCATACGACTCATGTTCGACCTTTCGGTCTCTGTGTTCCGAGGCCATGTCTGTACATGCTAGGCTCGTCAAGTTAACCTAAGTGTTTTTGCATGTGTAAATCTGTCTTACACCCGTTGTATGTGAACGTAGGAATCTATCACACCCAATCATCACGTGGTGCTTCGAAACGACGAACTTTGGCAACGGCGCACAATTAGGGGGAACACTTTCTTGAAATTATTATGAGGGATCATCTTATTTACTACCGTCGTTCTAAGTAAATAAGATGCATAAACATAATAAACATCACATGCAATTAAATAGTAGTGACATGATATGGCCAATATCATATAGCTCCTTTGATCTCCAACTTTGGGGCTCCATGATCATCTTCGTCACCGGCATGACACCATGATCTCCATCATCGTGTCTCCATGAAGTTGCTCGCCAACTATTACTTCTACTACTATGGCTAACGGTTTAGCAATAAAGTAAAGTAATTACATGGCGTTAAATCATTGACACGCAGGTCATACAATAATTAAGACAACTCGTATGGCTCCTGCCAGTTGTCATACTCATCGACATGCAAGTCGTGATTCCTATTACAAGAACATGATCTCATACATCACAATATATCATTCATCATTCATCACAACTTTTGGCCATATCACATCACAAAGCAATTGCTGCAAAAACAAGTTAGACATCCTCTAATTGTTGTTGCATCTTTTACGTGGATGCAATAGGGTTCTAGCAAGAACATTTTCTTACCTATGAATAACCACAACGTGATTTGTCAACTTCTATTTACCCTTCATAAGGACCCTTTTCATCGAATCCGCTCCAACTAAAGTGGGAGAGACAGACACCCGCTAGCCACCTTATGCAACTAGTGCATGTCAGTCGGTGGAACCTATCTCACGTAAGCATACGTGTAAGGTCGGTCCGGGCCGCTTCATCCCACAATACCGCTGAAGCAAAACAAGACTATTAGCGGCAAGAAAGTTGACAACATCTACGCCCACAACAGATTTGTGTTCTACTCGTGCAATAGAGAACTACGCATAGACCTAGCTCATGATGCCACTGTTGGGGAATGTTGCATAAAATAAAATTTTTCCTACGTTCACCAAGATCAATCTATGAGTTCATCTAGCAACGAGAGAGGGGAGTGCATCTACATACCCTTGTAGATCGCGAGCGGAAGCGTTCAAGAGAACGGGGTTGAGGGAGTCGTACTCGTCGTGATCCAAATCACCGGAGATCCTAGCGCCGAACGGACGACACCTCCGTGTTTAACACACGTATGGTCAGCATGACATCTCCTCCTTCTTGATCCAGCAAGGGGGAAGGAAAGGTTGATGAAGATCCAACAGCACAACGGTGTGGTGGTGGATGCAGCAGGGTTCCGGTAGGGCTTCACCAAGCGACTACGGGAGGAGGAGGTGTAGCAAGGGGGAGGGAGGAGCCAGATGTCAGGGTACGGCTGCCCTCCGACCCCCCTCTTTATATAGGCCCCCAAGGGGGGGGGCGCCGGCCCTGGAGATGGGATCTCCCAAGGGGGGCGGCGGCCAGGGGGGTGGAGTGCCCCCCAAGGCAAGTGGAGGCGCCCCCACCCAAGGGGGGCGCACCAGCCCACCAGGGGCTGGTACCCTCCCCACTTCAGCCCACGGGGCCCTCCCGGATAGGTGGCCCCACCCGGTGGACCCCCGGGACCCTTCCGGTGATCCCGGTACAATACCGGTGACCCCCGAAACTCTCTCGATGGCCGAAACTGCACTTCCTATATATAATTCTTTACCTCCAGACCATTCCGGAACTCCTCGTGACATCCGGGATCTCATCCGGGACTCCGAACAACTTTCGGTTTGCTGCATACTCATATCTCTACAATCCTAGCATCACCGAACCTTAAGTGTGTAGACCCTACGGGTTCAGGAGACACGCAGACATGACCGAGACGGCTCTCCGGTCAATAACCAACAGCGGGATCTGGATACCCATGTTGGCTCCCACATGCTCCTCGATGATCTCATCGGATGAACCACGATGTCGAGGATTCAAGCAACCCCGTACACAATTCCCTTTGTCAATCAGTATGTTACTTGCCCGAGATTCAATCGTCGGTATCCCAATACCTCGTTCAATCTTGTTACCGGCAAGTCACTTTACTCGTACCGTAATGCATGATCCCGTGACCAGACACTTGGTCACTTTGAGCTCATTATGATGATGCATTACCGAGTGGGCCCAAAGATGCCTCTCCGTCATACGGAGTGACAAATCCCAGTCTCGATCCGTGTCAACCCAACAAACACTTTCGGAGATGCCCGCAGTATACCTTTATAGTCACCCAGTTACGTTGTGACGTTTGATACACCCAAAGCACTCCTACGGTATCCGGGAGTTACACAATCTCATGGTTTAAGGAAAATATACTTGACATTGGAAAAGCTCTAGCAAACGAACTACACGATCTTGTGCTATGCTTAGGATTGGGTCTTGTCCATCACATCATTCTCCTAATGATGTGATCCCGTTATCAATGACATCTAATGTCCATAGTCAGGAAACCATGACTATCTGTTGATTAACGAGCTAGTCAACTAGAGGCTCACTAGGGACATATTGTAGTCTATGTATTCACACGTGTATTACGATTTCTGGATAATACAATTATAGCATGAATAAAATACAATTATCATGAACAAGGAAATATAATAATAATCTTTTTATTATTGCCTCTAGGGCATATTTCCAACAGAATCAACAGGTGGGGAGCGTACGGGTTTCATTGCTTCCAGAATGGCACTCAATGCCTTGGTGCCAATTTTGCAAGTCATTGCAGTGTTCCACAATATTCTTCTGATGCGCGGATTCTGATATTCACCGTAATTGTGTATAATATCTGAGAACCATGAAAACATAAATAGTTGTGAGATTATCTTTGTAATGCAGATGATATTCTAATATAGGGGCGCCCGTGTAAACACTTATGTGCTATCACTGGATTCTGATGAGAGAGCTCATGTGTGTTGTAATATCATGCATGCATTTATATAATCTGGCACAAGTACACAAAAAATAGGCTCCAGAAGTAAGGATAGCTGGCAGATGATAGGTTCATAATATACTATATAGAGAGTTTATTGCCAAACCATGATAACAAGAGCACACAACAACTAGGCAGATCATAGTGTACATAATAGGGGTACACCATAACCACGATATATAAATCAGGAAAGTGGAACTGGCTTGAAAATACGGTGTTGTATTGCCGTTAGTAATTGAAAGCCTATAAATTACGTACATGCCAACACTATCGAACATGGTAAAGAAGAGCAAGCAGATTTTGGATAATAAAATGTTGGTTGCGCAGTGCCCACACATGATGAACCAGAGCGCATTAAGAATGCAACTCCTAGCTGTCTCTCGACCATTTCACGCGGTTGGATGAAGATCCTACGTCTCCTAACCCTTCTTCTTCCTCGTCTCTGATTCTTCCCATACAGAACACCACACGGGCCGCCGGCTGGAACATCAGCCCCCACCGCCTGTGTTCCTCCTCCACCCCCACCGCCCACCCGCGTCGAGTTTTCATCGGTGGGCGAGGCCCCACAACCACCCGAGCCCCTTGGATCGCACCGGCAAACTACGGCGAGCTCTGAAAAATAGACTGCCCCAATTTTAAAATTTAGTCTACTGTGATTTAACTAGTGTGGAATATAAAAGGGGAAAACCATAAGCATTGGGAGTATAGTATTGAGCGTGCCATGGCGGATCTGAAGGTGCAAATCGGACAAAGGCAACTTCGCAACCAAGACAAGAAATCAGAGTAAAGCAGTGGCGATCTATTTTCTTGCTATGATAAATAAGTTGAGCAGATACAAAAGAGTACCGCCTCTGGTGCGGCGCCGTGTACGCATCTGCTGAGAATTTGACGGTGCCGCAGTAGCGATGGCTATCAGCGGCATGGAAGCAGATCTAGGAGGGTAGATGGTGGCAGCGGGGCACGGTGGACGAGACGGTCATAGGAGCGGCGCCGGCAAGGTGGACGACGGCGGGGATGAAGCGAGAGGACGGGATGCAGGGATCTTGGTCCGAAGGCATGGATGAGAGAGGTCGATCTATTGTAATGGACGGCGGCGTCGGGGTATCAGCTCCGGCATGGTGGAGGAGGACGGCGGTGGATGGGGTGGCGGATGGCGGCGGACGAAGGATGGTGGGGTGAAGAGGGTGTTTTGGCGCCCACAGAGTACGAATGGGGAAAAGGGAGGTAGAGAGGAAGGGGGAACCATGTATTCAGGGCGCGCTTGTCTCAAATGCGAGGAAATTTACAAACTTAGCCCCTGTTTCAAATTTCTACTACATCACAGCAACATTAGTCGGTTGGGGATAGGACGGTAATCTCGCATACACCGAATATTTGCCGACGAGAGTTTGTTTTTGGCGCCCACCGTGTATGAATATGAATTAGGGAGGGAGTCGATTTCGGCCGAGGGCACACTATGTTTTGGCACCCACCGTGTATGAATCCGGGTGAGAGGCAGTTACGTCGCGTTTGGGGTGAAATTACAAACCTACCCCTATCGAAACCTAAAGATATCCAGCAGATAGGCTTTGCGTGGTAGGGATAGGCAGTAGTGAATTCCATCTCGCAGATTTTGGTTTCGAGCGGTTACTGCGACTTTCCCCACTTCGTTCAAATTTTGCACAGTGCACGCTTACCATGCCAACTCAATTCGAATCCCGTTTGTATTCTACTATTTTTTTTCGGGCGGGATCCATTTTCAATTGGAATTACATTCTATATACATCATTTTTTTATATATACTTTCAAAAGCACAACACCATTTATACATAAATATGGTTTACAAATGGCATGATCTTAGATTCATAAGGTTGTATCCATCAATTTGGATTTTCAAATATTTGAAACCACTTTATGTTGAAGTCCAATGTATGCATTCTTCGCTAACGGTCTCCAATTAATGTGTGTTTCATGCGATTTTTCAACTTCTCAAACATGTATAATGTGTTTCACACATGCAACATATAGTGTAATCCCGTTTAGACATTAATTGCATATAAACCATGCATTGTTTGTAATTGAAGAATCTATGGATCACCAATATTGATAAACTATAGAACATTACACGTGTGCCCAAATTCAAATGAATATGCATGTTTGATACACCAATTCACGTTATGATATTATCGATGTCGTGATCTCCAGTTGAAATATTTGAATCCCCTTTAATCCAGATATTCGTCTCATATAGCTATCACTCATGCTTATATAAGACTATCTCTCTGGACCTATACGCGTTCATCGTCTCTCAGGCATCTCTCGTGCTACCTGTATGTCGACAATGATCTTTTATCTGCATAACACACTGATGGTACTCTCTCCCTCGACCTTCATCACTCTATCTCTCTCTAAGTATATCTCGCTCCCTGCTATGTGTCTCTAGCTATGATTCTCCATGTGGAATCTCTTTCTCTCACACAAACACAAAACTTTGTCTCCCGGGGTCTCATTTCTCTCAACTATTCCCATGTGTTCCACTCGCACACCCCTCATACAGAGATGTCTTTTGCTCCTTAGATATGAGAACCTACGACTCTTCCTCTTCAATATCTATTTCTCTCACACAAACACAAACTCTGTCTCCCAGGGTCTCATATTTCTCCATTGTTCTCTTGTATGTCACTCAAACACACCCTCTCTCCCTAGAGATATCTTGCGTTCCCTCATATGTCTTTCTAGCTATCACTCTCGTTGTGAAATATCTTTCTCTCTCGCAGTCACAAAACTCCGTCTCTCTGGATCTCATTTCTCTCTGATATCTGTTTGTATGTGACTCACATGCACCCTCTCTCTATCTCTCTCACACCCACACACATAACCCAGCCTTCTGATCCACTCGACTCCTATCTCCAGCGCACACTAGCTAGCATCTTTATCTTTCTATTTATCTGTTTCTCCATCAACCTTCTTTCTCGCCCTCACTCTTGATTCCTATCATGCACACTACATATGTTTCTCTCTACATGCAGTCAAGTGCCCTCTCACACACATATATAACTTCACCCTTTGAACCACCCGACGGTCATCTCCGACACCCAAACTAACGGATGTCTCTCTAGCTAGCATCTCCATCTCTGTATCTATCTGTAGTTTCTCCGTCAACATTTCTTTCTCGCACGGAGTCTTGCTTCCTATCACCCACACTATATATGTCTATCCATACATATGCATTTATAGGTTGATCTCTTTTTCACAATCGTTGCACCTCACCCCCTCTGCACGCCATAGATGCATGCTCCAGCCCACGCCACTATCTCTTAAAGACAAAAACACATGCTCAATTGTCGGGCCTTCTTCCCTGCATTCTCACATGCATGCATATTGTCATACCGATCCGTCTCTCCCATGTCGTTGATCTTAGGACTTATGTCTTCTTTCTTTTATCTCGATCATGCGCGCGCGCACACACACACATCCCACGTATACATGTATACCTCTCACACATGCATGTTCAAGGTCTCTATGTCTCCATACGTAGTTAATTACCCTCAATCCTAACGCCATATCGAATCGTTCTCCTCTTTTGTGCTCATAACTTCCGCTTGGATGGGCAAAACACACACTCACACTTAACAATCTCCT
>NC_057813.1:744048498-744110182 GCF_018294505.1 Triticum aestivum
CCCCACACACTTAGACTGCATCTCTCTCTCTCTCTCTGGCACACACAAACTAAGACTCCATCTCTCTCTCTCTCCTCTCTCTCTCTCCTCTCTCTCTCTCTCACACACACACACACACCACACACACACTAAGACTCCATCTCACACACACATGCTCTAGGCAGAGCATTTGTTCCTACCACCCTTCATCCAACCTTACCCGTATGATAAACAATCACCTTTATTTACTTGCATAACATGGACAAATTCCATTTTACTTTAGTAGTCAGCAAACTTATCATCTGTACCCTTATAAAAAAAACAAGTTAGCGATGATGGTGTGCCTGCCATCTTGTAATACAGACCATATAATCTATATCTGATGGATAGGAAGCAAACTATGATAATTTTACAAAAGATACCCGCACCTCTCTCCACATCATTATCTCCCACAACCTCATTGCTCAGCAATTAAAAAAGGAATAAGTCTCTGGAACAATCTAGCATGCATGGTGGCCACTGCCGCCTGCCGGCGCTGTCCATCCCCATGCCTCCGCCCATTCCGACCACCAGTCACCACCACGCTCCACTCCTCCTTGCCTTATCTCTCATCTTTCATTTTTTCGATGACATTCTCGAGATACCAGTTTTCCAATAAAATTCTCGAGATATCATTAGTTTTTACACATGGGATTACTCCTGCATGGGTCAATCACAACAGGTGTTTTGTAAAAAAATGCATATTGATGTTCCATGCAATGCACGAGAATCTTGCTTGTAATTATATAACGCAAATCACGAGTAGGAAGTGACATTTTTTTGACACAACCACGTTAACATGGCCACGTAAATCACGAGCAGGAAGGAGAAGGGAAGCGGGCTGTGGAGTAACGTTTTTTACCACAATTTCTTAGGAAACTGAGTGCAATAATTGAGTAGTTTTGCAAACTACCATTACTACTACACCTGAAACGGTTCAAAACCTATACTCCCTTGCCAGCGCGCGCTTCCCGCGTGAAATGGTCAGCGTCGCCCTGGAGCATCAGTGCCGCATTAATGCCCGGCCAGAGCGGAGGCGACCTCTCACTGGCGCCGGCTTTGAAGTGGTGCGACGGCCGAGAGAGCGCCGCTTCCCGGTGCACGCGACTGCTCCGCGTCGAGACTGGCCATAGGCCCTATTTGGATCCATGGGTTAGAGTTAGTTTGAGCTAGTTGGGGCTCAAATAGACCTAAAGTATCCAAGCATGAGGGTTTAAATTGGAGCAAGTTGCACCGAACCCACCAAAAAAACTATCCCACCCAAGAGGTGCTAACTGGAGATAGTTCTCATTGGGACCACTGAAAAATCACCTTTCTCTCTCCATGAAGTGCATTTATTGTCAATCTAACCCTGTCACCCAAACACCTCTTTGGCTACAGTTAGTTCAGGGTTAGTCATGAGTTAGTCTAACCTCTAGCTAAGTTAGAGTATCAAACAGGAGCAGTATAGGACATGCAAGTTGCTCAAAGCATACAGGCAAATTCGTACGTGAAAGGATTTTTTCTTTTTGAAAACGGAACGTGAAAGGATTTTTTTTAGAATGCTCTTGGCATGTCGCTAATATATGATAGTTAACCGACCTCAATAGACGGTAGAAACGCCAGCCCGCCGCACTTTGATAGAGATGAGGAGGGAGAAGCGATACATGCTGCTGGATTACTAGAGATAGGTGTCGCACGAAAGCCAAGAAATATGGTGATAGCATGGGTTAGCCATGTACTAGTATGATGTAACTACACTGGGCTGCCGTGTTTCGTACTCTTCCAGTCCACTTTGGAGATGATTGATTAATTTTATATCGTTGAATAATATTAAATATTATGAGTGCAGACGCTCCACCACGAGGTTCCTTGCTCCTTCTCGGTCGTCCGGAATCTATGTTCTTCCACTCTATTTTTTTACGTGATCTTTGTTCATCCTTTTGCCAACACACGAGACATCTAGCATCAAGGCGCACATGTTATGCAACGATCGTTCCATCTATATGAAGAACACGTGGCACTGGAACTACGAGACGGACATGTACCCAGGAGTGGACGTACGAACCTGAGTAATGTAGCGCAGTAAGTGAAGTAGAAAGGCACAAATGGTATGAACATGCGTGGCATACAGGGTGTGTTTGGTTGCGTTCTCGTCTCAGCATAGTTGTTCCCTCTTCATGCATGCTCAACTCAACACCCCTCTTCATGCATGCTCTCTTCATGCATGCTTCTAGTGTATTTGTGCTAAACTAGTGTGGACTCATGCACCCTCCATACACTCTACCAAACACCCAAAAGTAGGTCGAGAAGGGAACTCTTGGGCGGCATTTGTCTCTTACTACGTACTACCACTAAATGTTGTACGTGCAATGCACGGTGATGTTATGGAGTACGTGCCTAAGTACTCTACTACTATTATATTAGTTGGAGGCACATATTAACTTTTATATTTGTTTACGTGTATGCCCCGAGACCTTCCAACTAGACGTGTCTTTCTCCCCAGGTCGCACTTTGTATCGTTCATACCACTAAGTACTACTACGTGTGGTCACCGACCCAGAAGTGGAAGAAGTGGAGACGCTCTACCACGCTGTTTTTTACGCTGGGCTCTACCACGCTGTTCATGTCTCACTCCTTTCGCTAACGTGTGGGACATCCAGCATGTGCCGTGTTTGGCACCCTTCGTCGTAAGAGTTGAAACGCTAGCATTCATCAGAAATAAAAAATAATTATAAATCGGCAGTGATACTATTTTTTTGCGAACCAATCAGCAGTGATACTATACCACGCGGTTTCCTTGCTCCTCGATATCGGAAAGAATACTTCCATTCGCCAACATGTGGGACGTCGACCATCCTGGTCCACTTGCCATGCACGCAGAACTCCAAGGGAGAGTCACCCAGGTCGTCGCGCCGCAGTAACAATGACTAATGAGCCGTCAAATCACAGGCCCACTTCCCACTTTGAAGTTGCTCGGATGAAGGAACCATCATGACTTCGTTGAATTCCGCTTCTTGAAGAAAACTACTACACCAGCAGTACTGCTAGCTACAGTATTTACTCCAACAGAGGCCTCCTTTCGTTCATAGGATAGGAATATGAAAATCATAGGAAGTGAGATGACATGCATCTCAATTCCTATAGAGAAAGAGATGCCATTTGATGCATAGGATAGGAATTTTTCCATTTAGTCTAGGCTAATGTACTAGTAATTTCCTCTAAAAACTACAGTAGTAACTAGTAGTACTGGTACATGCTCGTACTCAGAAACAGACACACACACTAACTACTAGTACTACTACTTCTCACATGCTGGCTAGACGCCGTCGTTCTCCTTCCCGGATTTGTCAGCAACACCCCACCGTGCTTGGATCTCCGCCGACCTCTCCGCAGCAGCGCATGCGTCCTTTTCTTTCTTGTGGCGGCGGGCCTCTCTTTTCTTGAGTGCTTTCTGACTTTTCTGCTCCCTCTGTGCGGCTTTGGCTGCCTCTTGATGTACCGCCCATTCGGCCTTGGCATCTTCAAATTCCTCTCACATAGTTGTGAGGTCGCGAGCGGCGATGAACTCGGCACGGCGGGATGCCATCGCTTCCCTACCATTTTGTGTGCGTTCGTGGGTGGCGAGGAACTCGACGCGGCGGGATGCCATCACTGCCTTACCGGTTAGTGTGCGGCGCGGTGGCATGAATGACGCTTGGTGAGAGCTCTGGGGTGGAGTGGCTGGACAACCGTATAGTGCATTGGTTTGTCAAGAGCTCAAGGACAGAAGACGAAGCAAATTAGGATTCCCCTTCAATCTTGGTCATTTATTACCAAGTAAAATGTATTGGCGGTCATCGAACTTGTCTTGATAGCTCACTTTGATCATTGTATATGAGATATGGTGATTATACAGTCGCTGGCTCAGCGTATAGCTCCGTATTTGTATGGTTGACCAGTCAAACAGTCCGCATGCGCCTCATCAGCTAGTGTTCTTTATCTATCTACGCGGGCCTACATGTGAATGGAGAAAGAAATACTGTAAAAACCAAAATTATGCGTATGTGGGGAATCAAACCACGGACTCATCACTGCAACGCACCCTCGTCAGCCAAATGAAAATGAAATACTTCGCGTCAGACACTCACGCTCATGCTGTCAAAGCATGCTAATGCATGCACGTCGCCCTCTAAATCAAAGTCCTGCTCATGGCGCAACGCAAACGGCGAGCCCATCACCTGCGCGCCCAGGCGGTGCCTGACATTACTGTTTAGACGTTTGATGGAGGCCTACGCGAACGCCGAGCATGTATTCACCTGGCTCAACACCAACGGTCGTACTCGGACCGCCTTGCTCATGTATATCGTCCATCACAATGACAATCTATAAAACAGCCTAAGCTAGAGAGGGTACTATGGTAGTATGGTACGGAGTATGTACTATCATGAGAGACCGATCTTAGTGCCACTACACACCGAAACCCCTTCCATCGCTATCGCGCACTTCCCACCTAAAATGGTCACCGTCTCTCCAGAATGTCAATGCCGCATTCACCGGACTTAACTGCAGGTGCAATTGGTGTGTCACTGACATGCGGGCCAGACGCCCGCTGGGCCCACATGTCAGTAACCCAAATGCATCTGCAGTTAAGTCACTGAAGCAGCATCCGCATTCACGCCCGACGAACCTACTCCGGCGCCAGTTGTCCATCCATCTGCCGCAGCTCATTGCCATTCGCCTGCTATATTAACTTGAGCCCCAGCTCCCAGCCATAGCCAAAGACCCACACTTATTCTCCTCCGGTCCCTTCCTTCTATCGGCACCACTTCAACCATGGCCTCCTGGCGCTCCGAAGCTCTCTTGGACGTACTGTCGCAGGAGCAGATAAGGGACATCGGCGGCTCCGCTCCGGGCACGCTCCAAAGCTCTCTTCGACGTACTGTCGCAGGAGCAAATGAAGGAGATCGCCGGCACCCCCCGGGCCGCCCTCCGCCGCCATGACCACGAAGCCGGCGCGCGCGCGGGCGCAACCGGCAGCGAGGAAGAGTAGTACATGGTAGGTCACCGCCGCTCTGGTCCCGGGAAAGCCACCGCTACTCCACTCAGTCGACGCCAAGCTTGGTGGGGTAAACATCGGCGGCCGATTAGCCGCTTGACGGCGACGTGGAGGCGGAAATCTTCATAACCTTGTGCTCCGGCCGGAGGAGGAGGTTATCGAGGCGGATGAGGAGGAGGCAAAGGCAATGGCCGGCTTTCTCGGGTTCATGGCCGGACATGGTGGTCGGGCGCCGGCGATCGTTTAGATTAGGTTTACAGTAGGTTTATTACGGTTTGTGCGAAATATGTAATGAATTTCGTCCAGTTTGTAGGAAAAGTTTTTGAAATGTAATGAATTTCATCCGGTTAATTTGAAATTTGCTTTGTTTGCACGAATTTCATCCGGTTAGTTCATATAGTTCTTGAAAGGTATGCGGGCAGCATCGGATGGCATCCATCAGTGTCCTCGGACAGATGCCGGTGTAAATTTGTGGGCCAACGCTGGAGATGCCCTAACTATCATGCTATAATCGCTAACAATCCTCCATTATTTGGCAGGGAACAGTGTTATCCCTCGATCAAAATCAGATCCGCGGTGTTTCGCACTCCTCCCGCGTAAGAGTGTAAACTCTTGCTTACATAAAAATGGAGCAAGTGGACGACACTGTAGCACGTCATATCACTCAAACTAGCCCGCCTAACGAGCAGGAAAGCATCGCCCTCGTCATTTTGTTCTGGATTTCTATCGATCGATCGCACGAAAATGTTACGCTTCGCAAGTTCTAAAGGAAAAGGCAGCACACTTACGACTCGTACGCGTCGCAACCCTGACAGTCCGGCTCGCACGCCGCTCACCAGAGGGGATACACGTTGTCTCGCAATTTCACTGACATGTGGGACCGTAATTGAATAAACCGTCGATTCCTCAAAAAAGAATAAACCGTCGATAGTCGAAATCTAATCGCTCGGCGGGCGTTGGCTAAGAAGAGAGAAACGGGGGAGGGAGAAGAGATCGCCTGCCCGCCGCGCACGGACTCCAAGAAATATATGGTGATAATGTGAGGTGGGCCATGCTGGAGTCCGGACCGCTTCCGGAGCCTGCTCTCACCGCCCTGGCCCCTCAAGACGCCAGCTGCCTGCTGCATGCACAACAAGTAGTCCCCGCTTATGTGGAGGAGAGAGAGGCATTGACAAAGTCAAGGAGTAACAGTGGAGACAATAGCTTTCATCAAAAATAAACAATGAATACTCGTTGCTCGTCCTTTATATCGGAAAGAATACTGTCATTCGCCGACATGTGGGACGTTGACCATCCTGGTCCACCTGCCATGCACAAAACTATCTTGGTCTACCCCGGTCGTATCGCAGGCCCAACCTTTCCCACTGTAAGTTGTTCGGACGAAGGAACCATCATGACTTCGTTGAATTCCGCTTCTTCAAGAAAACTTACTGTACCCGCAATACTGCTACCACACGCGAAGACTAGACGGCACTGTACCACGTCATATCACTGAAACTCACTAGGCCAAACTAGCCCACCTAGGTCATCTATTTTGGAATGGAGGGAGTACATCTATGCACTGCTATGATTTTGTTTTGCATGTTCTCTGTACTTTTGCTACGATTTTCCTACCCTATGAACCAAATGAGGCCTGAATGTATGTCGACTATTGTCTGATCAATCACTAAGCCTACAATTTTAGGAGCTAGGGCTATTGGTTGATCGACGAGGGATAAGTATAAGCGTACCACGAGCTCATCAGCCCCAACGTTCTCTTTGGTGAGTGTTTTGCAAGTACTATAGCTCGCACAGTAGCTAGCCTACTAACACCAAGAATCATCAAACAAGCCCTGCTGATATGATAAACAGTTCAAACTTACATCTAAGCATGCCATATATTACATCAAAAGCTGGTGAGGATACATCTGTTTCCATAACTCGGAGAGGGTTCGCATGATTCATCGCATGATTCACTATCAAACAAAAGTAGCAAGATCCGCCCACACAAGACAGTGCACTAGCCCTAAGATGGTTTGATAACACGCATCATTCTGGTAATTAAACACAGGGCAATGCAAACTACCCTGAAGGATTAGCGTGACCAACTATTTCTTGTCATCAATCTCTCGAGCAATGACCACAGCACGGACAGCGGCATGGGAATCGATTTCAGGGGCGATGTCCACAGGACTGACCGTGACATCGGAATCGATCTCTGGGGCGATGTCCACAGGATGGACAACAGCATCAAAATCAATCTCCGGGGCGATGCCAACAGGACGGGCCACGACATCGGAATCATCAAGGACAACCACCGGAACCTGCACAACCCTAACATATTAGCAAGCACATTGCAAATAATCAAAAAGCAAGCACATTGCAAATAATCAAAAACCACAACTATGGTAATAAGCCATTATTTTTTACCTTGTGCAGCTCACCGGGGGATCTCATCCCTCCGGGGGCCATCTCCTCGTCCTCGATGGGGGCCATCACCTTGGCAGGGGAATACTGCTTCTCAACGGCGACTATCTCCTCAAACTCGGTCTTGAGCCTCACATAGGTGGCAATCAGAGTTCCTGGGGTAGGCACGGTGGGGCCCTTCCTGTTTTTCCAACTTTCTTTGAGGAGTTCGTCCGCCAACATCCTCAACTCTTTGGCCAGTGCTTGTTTCTTGGAGTTCTTCGTCTCCATGGGTTGGCCCGCCAACATGGTCAACTCGTTGGTCGATGCTCGCTTCCTGGAGATCGCTGTCTCCAGTGGGTTGTCCGCTGGCAACTCTTTGCCTAGTGCTCCAGGATCCATCAATGAAATGACAAACAAAAAGCAATCGAAAGGAAACCACAATCGCAATGAAAACGGGAAAAGAATAGGATATGAGAATCGGTCGGTGCTTCGCAAAAAGAAGATTATTGGAATGAAAATATAGCAGCATAACTGATTCGCCCACCTTTCCTTCGTCGGTAGAGAAGAAAAATGGCAGAAGTGAGTAGCTTGGAGTGAGGTTTTCTTCAAGAAAGGGAAGAAAGGGCTTGAACGAGCGTTCCAATGAAATGATGGTTGCTTCGTCCAGTCCAACTTGGAGGCCACCTTACCACTGCTGGTAAAGGTGTGGGTTTTGTGATATGACGGGTCATGACGGCCACACCGGGGTGACAGTTGAGTCTTGACTGTAGCACCTCGCTGTGATTTGGTGGATGGCACGCGGGCCCGGATGCTTTGAAATGTCCCGCATGTAGATAGAGCGGCTATATATATAGGAGTGCTCAATATTGTGCACCGCGACCAAGGCGGAGAGGAAAACGAGAGAACTACGTAATTAATGCATGAGTTTAATTACGGTAGTTTTGTAAAGCACGAGATACATTCCTCCAATAGAAAAATGCCTTGGTTCATGAGATTTGAGATTTGAGCCCTATAAACCGGAAGGGAGGGGGTACGGAACACGGTGTAGTCTAGTCACTTGTTTTTTTTTGAGCCGAAGTCTAGTCACTTGTTGAAATCTCTAGAAAGGCAAATACTCCTTTCCGGTTTACAGGTCTATACTACTCCCTCCATCTAGGTGTGTAAGTCATCTTACGAAAACCAAATAGTCCCAAAACACTTAGGCACGGTGCATTAACTTCTACCTTGTTTCTTGTTTCTTGACATACGTATCAACCAATAAGAGATGAGAAGTGTGCATGCTTTTAATGACTTGCAATGTCTAGTTCATTGCATGGAATGCTATTAATTAGCAAATAAACATTGGTGACCCCAGGAGGAAACGGTGCTAAGCGCGTGGACCTATGCAGAATGAGTATCAACCAATGGATAATGGACTTTAATTGTTAAACAATAGCAATTTTGTCTCATGCAAGAGCCTGGCTAGTACTCCAAGGAACCGCACCACACGAGCATTCGCAACTGCAACGTTCGGTTTGCGCTTGGCTCTTCGCCTCTTCGAGAAGACGAACAATGATGTTACTCCTACTTCTACAATATCGAATCCACTGTTGCATGTCCGTCCACCTTATGCAGGAGGGATAGCATGTAGCGAAAGCTTCTACTTACTGCTCCTGCCTTTGCGTCCATGACAGGTGGGCCCAACAGGTGGTTGGCCCACCTGTCATGCAGCCAAAGGCAGGTGCAGTTAAGGCACCAGAGCTCAGTCCGCAAGGGAGAGGGCGTCGTAGTAATCAAATTTCTCGGTCTTGTACGAGTTGACGCGACACATCAAAGCACTGCACTCGATAAAAGTCTTTTTACACATTTCAAATGGGCTACTTCGTATGTAGGAGTAGACATATTCTTCTTCGTATGTACTCCCTCCGTTCCAAAGTATAAGTCTTTTTAGAGATTTCACTATGAACTACATACGAAACAAAATGAGTGAATCTACACTCTAAAATATGTCTATATACATCCGTATGTAGTTTGTAGTGGAATCCCTAAAAAGACTTACATTTAGGAAAGGAGGGAGTAGTCAGTTGTTGGAATCTCTAAAAAGACTTATATTTGGAAAAGGAGGGAGTACAACGCATGCATGCATGCCGTGACTTTCCTTTTGATACTTGCATGTGTTGATTTGATGCACCTTGCCAAATTTTGACTATAAATTTAACTAACCAAATTTTCATGCATGTCACAAAAAATCACGGTGCTGTTTGGATTGTGACTATGTTTGTCTTATGTTGCCACATTATTTTTCCCACACTTGCCACACTTGCCTAACCTGAGTTGCTCAAATTGTTAGACACACTTTGGCTTGCCTAAGGGAAGCTTGCCACAATTTTTGTGTCGATGACATGTGGGGTTCACTGCTAATAAAAAATTCTTGTCTTAGGTGTGGCTAATAAAAAAGACTTATATTTAGGAACGGAGGGAGTAGAAAATATAAATAATAATGCATGTTGGGGCAACCCACGTTTCCGCTAATTTTAGCCGTGGGCTTGTTCACAATTTTTACGAGGGGGTGGTTGTTCATTTAATGGAGGGACTTGTAGTACCAGACTTGAACGATACAAAGTGCGACCTGGCACACCGTAACACCAGTTGGAACAAGAGGGTAGCTATCTCAAAATACAATCAACAACTAAAAAAACCGTGACCTGGCATGTAGTAGTACACAATTTTAAACGATTGTTTTGATGGAGTGAAAAAGGAAAACTACCCCACTACTTATATATAGGCCGGAGCCTTCGCACTTGCTTGGTAGGGCTGCTCTATTCACACACTCTCATCCTCTCCAGATCTAAACAAGATAGGGGTAGTAACACTATCTTTATCCCTTCAAAAAACACTGGCTTTCTATCCTCACCGCTGGTTACAGATCCGGACGTATCCCCCTCCGCCGGTGAAGGGGAGGAGGGGCAGCGTTTAGGCCGTCGTCGACAGCGAGGGAGGAGACCCACTGCCGGCCGCACCGTTATCTCTGGCCGAGCGCCGGTGCGGGAGGTCCTCCGATCCCTTTGTCGTTGCCCGTGGGCGGATCCGGCCTCCCACCGCCCACCTATCCACATCCCGACGACCTTCAGGTATATCTTCGTTCGAAACCGCCTTAGCTCTACTTCCCCATCTCGCTACGTCACTGCATGCGCATCATTTTCTACCTCTCACCCCTCTCGATCGGATGGTCCAACGTCACCTTTTTTTCTATTGTTAGAGGTAAAGCTACTTCATGGAGTCGAATCTTGTACTCCCTCCGTCCAAAAATACTTGTCATTGAAATAAAGTGGGGGTGGGGGAATTTAGTATGTACATCGGACTTGGTACAAACAGGAAGGAAAGGGGATGAAAGTAGTACAAACTGGTCATCCAACCGGTCTCTTGGTCGAAAAGGGAAATATAGGGGTAACGCTGTACACAGTGGTATGACCAGGACTAGATTTGCTATCCACACATAGGAGTAGGTGGCTAGAGTGAACAAAAATGGGACCAACCCAAATATGTTTCTTGGATATTTGTTTCTCGGGGCAACAAACTATGAATCGCCACTTTATGCCCCTGTTTACGTACATGGTGCTGTACTGCTGGTGCACCCACTGTCCCATGCCCTTATACCAAATATTTAGGCTTCGGTCGGATTAAAGGGGCAGAAAACATAGGTCTTGATGAAAATAGGGGAATAGGAAAGGAATGTAGGTATAAAACTATGGAACAGCGAACCAGAGGAAACTCTCAAGAGAATGTGTTCGGATGGACTAGGAAATGTACATATCTGTTTATTAGAGTAGCATGCTTGGCAGTATGAGATGCTATTTGTTTATTTAGCTGCACAGTGACTACTCTTGTCCTCGCCTCACGTACCACGCATAGGTTGATTTTTTTATTCCAGCAAACACAACACATCAACCTGTCTAACGCATGGCAGTGGGCACCTACCTCGGGCTTCCGCCCAAAAAATGAGCAGCGCGTGGATGTTTCTAATCCGATGGAATCAGTACTACCAGACCAGCTTTCCTATGAAACACTATTCACCTTTCCCGTGTTCCGAACGGTTGGAAGGGAAAGAATACCGTAGGAATTGTGTTCCTACGAAAATCCTGCACCAAACCTGTGAACTGAACGCAGCCTTAACTGTTCTTAATATAATGTCCCTGGTAAAAATGAAGCCATGCCACTGTTTTTGCCTGTAATTGTTTGAGACTCTGACAAGTTTAGCCAAATGTTTTTGCCTATAATTGTTTGAGACTCTGACTGTTTCCTCTGTGCCTTTTTGTGCAAACAGGGATATCCAATTCACCTGGTTGCTGTTGTGACCTTTTGGTGCACTGCACAAAACTCTTCTTAAAAGAAGTGACTTTTGTGCTGTTTAACTGGAATGTCAGATGGAACAGTTGGTTCATTTTGGTGGAACTGCACAAAGGGAGATCTGTGTTCCAATCCTCATCATCCATATTGGCGTCATAACCTTCCTTTAGGTAAGAATGATATTTAATGCATGTGTTCATCTCTATTTTCCGACTGCCATGAGAAAATAATGCTGTTTTTTACTAGTACACTTGTACTCCCTCACTGACAAAACCAATTCTGAATTAGAAGGCCAATCATGTACTTGGTTTCACCAACTGGTGAGGAGAAAGAGAAACAGAGCATGAAGAGGAAGAAGAAGAAGAATAAACAGTGCCAAGGCGATCTTGCTGAAGCCAGAGGCCTCAGTCGAGGCTATTCAAGGGCTCCGGCAACGACTACCTTACATGTGAGATGATCCTCCAGGGAGCCCTTCCACTTCTACTGTCTCACTTAATTAATTAGGAGTACTTAAGTACCACTAATTTATTACTGCCTAATTTTCCTGTTGGAGTTAAACAAATCTTTAGTAGGACCCTATGCTGAATCATGTACATGTGAATGTTTGTCTATGGAGGTGAATCATGTGGTGGAGCTGGGAGGGAATATTATTAGTGTCATGACATAATAGTGCTATGGTTTTGCATGCCAATTTATTGCCATTGGTTCAATGAGGCAATGTTTTGCGTATTGTCCATCATGAATTTGATGCTACTGTTTGAGCAATATGCTAATGTCTTCCTATCCTTTCTCACTAAGCTAATGAAGGTTTCACCTTGTTCCTACTTGTGCAAACAAGGATCATGTTGTGCCAATCATACATTTTAGTGGAACTACACAAGACAATACAATGAACTGTATCCCAGCCAGTGCTTTAACTCTGCTGGAAGTTCTTGATAATCTTTTGATATAATCTCAGCACTGGTAAACAAGAGTGATTTCAACCATACATTTTAAGTGCACAAAAATATATACTATTGTGTGATTCTAGTGAGTGCTTTATCATCTCTTATGGGACTACATGAATAAGCTTTTTTTCTCAGGTTGGTACGGGCCTAAGGCCTTCATCCATATTAGTTTGCTGTCATCTCTATTTGTATCGCGCTACTGTCATGAGAAACTCCTTTATCTTTGCACTTTTAAGTTTTGCAACCTATGATAAATGGCAATGCTTTGAGTGTTGAGTTGAGCTAATTGGCACTGATTAAATAAACTAATACCTCTCTTTAAGCATGACTACTATGTTGCTAACTTTACCCATTAGGATAATGAGGGTGCTTCTATTTGTTAGTGTATGTTTCATCAACTAGTCCCACTATTACAGTAATCTCACTCTCTCAATATATGTGCCAACAAGGATGCTCGATTTTGGTGGAACTGCACAAAAACTTTGGGTGCTTCATTGCCTCGACAGCTTCCGTCCTTTCCTGTCAGTCGCTAATCTCCGCTTGCTTTCTTCCTTTGTTGTCAGTCGCTTGGCTATTCTCGGCTTCCAGTCAAAGGAAATAGTAAGTGGTATGCTACCTCACATAGGTTGGTACTGGTCTTTATCCTGATTATTGTGCCTGTCATATGTATTGGTAATTTGGTATTGTGCTACTGTTTGCCGATTTCATAAAGGAGTAATTTGGAGCCTGAACTCGCAGGCAAATCATTACATCGGGTGATTTCAGTAGAACTGCACAAAATGATCAGATGGACAGGTACTTATACTGCTGCTATGTACTCCAAAGTTCACTTAGACAAGCATCGATGTTGATAAGAAGTGCCTATATTCATTCGAGTAGCAACCGGCGTCAACCAATTGTCAAACTCCAAGTATTAGGAGAGTGAACGCCAAAAATATTGCTTGGTGCATAGCCCAGAAAAACGCAGTCCAGCCTTTGGTCCCAACTTGTGCCTTTTGGCTATCGGCACATATGGTAGCGAATTATATGGCATGGAGTCTAAAGATTCCAGACAAGTTGGTTGATGTGTATATTCATCTGGCACTTAATCAGTCTGCATGCCAAGGATGCACCATTTCAGTTGAACTGCACAAAAAATTTGGGTGGTTCATTTTCTCAACCGCCTCCTTTCTCATCTGCAATGTAGAATTTTGGCGAGATACAGGACCAAGATGAGCCAGTAAACTAGTTGGATGAAAGTAGTGGCCAAGTTGCTCAAACCTCCCTCGGCATGAGGCCACTATTTGAGGATAAACCTACAAGCAAAGTTCAGATTGTCTGTGCTGCCTCTTATGTACTCAAAAGTTTACTCGTACAAGAACTAATTTAAGCAAGAAGTACCTCTGATTGAACACCATTTACCAGTCTGTACCCTAGGTAATTAAAGTTCATCCATGGATCATATTGGCTGTGATCTCAATCATTTGGATGCATAAACATACTGAACATGTGTATATCTGAATCTTTTTTTGAATTATGTATGAATATTGTCGTGTGATCTATCAATCATTTGAATGCATAGATGAGCTTGTGTATATATGAATCTTTTGAGTTGTTGATAGTGAATGTTGGCTATGAATATGAACGTGTCCTGTGAACCTGAGTTTGATATGAATTTCAACAGAACCAGTTATAACCCTTCTCCTCCTCCTCTCAATCCGCGACTCCACTGCCGCGTTTTCCCATCTTCGAGTCGTTCCCGTCTAGGGCCTCGCCATCGTCCACCGCCTCGCTGTGTTCGGTGCGGCGTGGTCAACAAACGAGAGTCATCGGAAGAGGACTGTACATGGAGAGCCTGACGGCTGGGACCCACGAGGTCCATGGTCGCACGCAAGGAAAGTTCCTCCTTATTAAGCTAAAAAAATGTTTCCACCACCTGATAGCTGGGACCCGCCGGCTGTATCTTCGCACGGAAGGAAGTGCCTCCTTGTTTTGCAAAAAAAATATATTCATGCCATTAACAGATGGGACCCGTCAGATTTGGTGACTGACTTGTGGGCCTGCTAAGCGGACATGTACGCACGGCTTTGTCAACTTAATCAACAAATGATTCTAGCAGCTCGACCGTTGGATGTTAATCCAACAGCCGTGCTCCTTCTTCAACCTCTGTTCTTGCTCCTGTCTCCCATGGGCGGCACCGCAGCTGTGCTGCCGCGCACCCGAACCAGTGAAGTTTCCCACTCCTCTCCATTTGCGACTCCACTGCCCCGTCTTCCCCATCTCCGGATCATTCTAGTCTGGGTGCGCTCGGCACGGTGTGGTCAATGTGGTCAACAACCGAGAGTCATCGGAAGATGAATGTATGTGAGAGGCTGACAGTGGGGACGCACCACGCCCATGGGCACATGCATGCAACAGAACGCGGCGAGGTCAACGTGGTCAAGGAGCGACTTCCATTGGAAGTATACTATACGTGGAGAGTCTCAGCTGGGTCCACGGCCGCAGCAAGTAAGTGCCTCTTTATTACGCGGAAAATAATGATTCCTCCAACTGACAGCAGGGACCCACTGGACGGGCCACTGTATTTTGCAAAAAAATGTTTGCCCCCTGACTGCTGGGACCCACCTGACGGGCCATCGTATTTCGCAAAAAAAACGCCCCCCCCCGCTATTAGCTCGGACCCACTGGAAGTGCCTCCTTATTACGCACAAAAAAAATGAATACTCCCCCTGCTAGCTGGGACCCACCTTGGTGGGAGGCAGACTTGTGGGCCTACTAAGTTGACGGGGACGAAGGGCTTTGTCAACTTAGTCAATATGAACGATTCTAGTTCCAGTGACCATACTATGTCCATCCAACGGCCGTAGTGCTTCTTCAACCTCTGGTCTTCTTGCTCCAGCCGCCCAAACCAACGCCGGTCGTGCCTCATGCTCCTGCCTCCCATGGCCAGCTGTACTGCCGCGGAGGACTCACCGCCCCCTACTATTCCCACCGCTGGCCAGGCCCTGCGGCGACGGCAGCCTCACACCGCAGCCGAACCAGTGAATCCTCGTACTCCTCTCCGCGCGGGCTTCCACTGCCGCGTCTTCCCCGGCTCCGCATCGTCCCCTTCCTAGGCCTCGCCGTCGTCCACCGCCGTGGTGCTCTCCGCGCGGCGTGGTCAACATGGTCAAGGAACGACTTCCATCGGAAGAGTACTGTACGTGGAGAGGCTGACAGCTGGGTCCACGACCACAGCATAGTTTTTTTGTGATTTGCCAAGTAAGTCGCTTTGTTAGGCCTGTTGGGCTGCAAATCTTTCAAGACGAGGAGAGCTTTCATTCGGCTGGCCGAGAAAATGGCCCATCAGTAATGAGAAATGGGCTGTACATTTTTAAAACACATCAAACCGGCAATTAGTTTCAAATATTTTTTTTAATTTCGAGATTTTAAATTACATAAATTTTTATGCGTGGAGAATTTGTTGGATTTTATATTGATATACATTTATTTTTAAAATCAGTTTGAATGTGAGTCGAAATTTCGGGATTAAAAACAGTTCGGACCGCACCGAAATATGCAAAATTTCGTATAATTTTTTAACCGTGGCCACAGTATGGGCTGTAATGCTAACAAAAAGAATATGGTTTTAGTCAACTGGTCTGCAACATTCAGATCTGTATGTACTTTGCAAATCTCTAGGTCATATTGTAAATGCTGCTTCCACGCTCTACTTGGAGCTATTCCAAATGGTTGTTCCACTATACGTATCCGGCTTCTCTACTTAGAGCTATCCGGATAGGTGTTAAGGCTTGCATCGACGTAACCCTTTACGTCGAACTCTTAATCACCTCCATAATTGAGAAACATATCCTTATTCCTCTAAGGATAATTTTGACCGCTATCTGGTGATCCACTCCTTGATCACCTTTGTACCCTCTTGCCAGATATGTAGCAAGGCACACATCAGGTGCGGTACACAGCATAGCATACTGTAGAGCCTACGTCTAAAGCATAGGGGACGATCTTAATCCTTTCTCTCTTTTCTGCCATGGTCGAGCTTTAAGTCTTAACTTCATACCTTACAACTTAGGCAAGAACTCCTTCTTTGACTAATCCATATTGAACACCTTCAAGATCAGGTCAAGGTATATGCTCATTTGAAAGTACCATTAAGCGTTTTTGATCTATCCTCATAGATCGTGATGCTCAATGTTCAAGTAGCCTAATCCAGGTTTTCTATTCAAAAACACCTTTCGAATAACCCTATATGCTTTCCAGAAATTCTACATCATTTTTGATCATGTCAACAACATATACTCATCAGAAATTCTATAGTGCTCCCACTCACTTCTTTGGAAATACAAGTTTCTCATAAACTTTGTATAAACCCAAAATCTTTGATCATCTTATCAAAGTGCATATTCCAACTCTGAGATGCTTACTCTAGTCTATGGAAGGATCGCTGGAGCTAGCATACCTTTTAGCATCCTTAGGATCGACAAAACCTTTCTAATTGTATCACATACAACCTTTCCTTACGTAAACTGGTAAGGAAACTCATTTTGACATCCAACTGCTAGATTTCATAAATGCAGGTAATGCTAACATGATTCTGACGGACTTAAGCATCGCTACGGATGAGAAAATCTCATCGTAGTCAACTCCTTGAACTTGTGAAAAACTCTTCGCCACAAATCGAGCTTCATAGACGGTGACATTACCGTCCACGTCCGTCTTCTTCTTAAAGATCCATTTATCTCAATGGCTTGCCGATCATCGGGCAAGTCCACCAAAGTCCATGCTTTGTTCTAATACATGGATCCTATCCTGGATTTCATGGCTTCTAACCATTTGTCGGAATTTGGGCCCACCATCGCTTCTCCATAGCTCGTAGGTTCATTGTTGTCTAGCAACATGACCTTCAAGACAGGATTACTGTACCACTCTGAAGTAGTACACATCCTTGTCACCGTACGAGGTACGGTAGTGAATTGATCCAAAACTTCATGATCACTATCATAAGCTTCTACTTCAATTGGTGTAGGCGCCACAGGAACAACTTCCCGTGCCCTGCTACACACTTGTTGAAGTGACGGTTCAATAACCACATCATGTCTCCACCATCCTCCCACTCAATTCTCGCGACAAACCTTTCCTCGAGAAAGGACCCGATTCAAGAAACAATCCCTATTGCTTTTGGATCTGAATTAGGAGGTATACCCAGCTGTTTTGGGTGTCCTATGAAGATGCATTTTATCCGCTTTGTGTTCGAGCTTATCAACCTGAAACTTTTCACGTAAGCGTCGCAGCCCCAAACTTTTAAGAAACAACAACTTAGTTCTCTCCAAACCATAGTTCAAATGGTGTCGTCTCAACAGAATTACGTGGTGCCCTATAAAGTGAGTGCGGTTGTCTCTAATGCCTAACCCATGAACGATAGTGGTAATTCGATAAGAGACATCATGGTACGCACCATATCCAATAGGGTGCAACTATGATGTTCGGACACACCATCACACTATGGTGTTCCAGGCGGTACTAATTGTGAAACAATTTCCACAATGTCTTAATTGCGTGGCAAAGCTCGTAACTCAGATACTCATCTCTATGATCATATCATAGACATTTTATCCTCTTGTCATGATGATCTTCAACTTCACTCTGAAATTACTTGAAACTTTCAATGATTTAGACTTGTGTTTCATCAAGTAAATACACTTAGCATCTACTCAAATCATCAGTGAAGTAAGAACATAACAATATCCACTGCGTGCCTCGGCACTCATTGGACAGCACACATCAAAATGTATTACTTCCAACAAGTTGCTATCTTGTTCCATCTTACTGAAAACGAGGTTTTTTAGTCATCTTGCCCATGTGGTATGATTTGCATGTCTCAAGTGGTTCAAAATCAAGTGATTCCAAATGATCCATCTGCATGGAGTTTCTTCATGCATACATACCAATAGACATGGTTTGCATGTCTCAAACTTTTCAAAAATGAGTGAGTCCAAAGATCCATCAACATGGAGCTTCTTCATGCGTTTTTATGACTTACATGGCAGTGCCACAAGTAGGTGGTACTATCATTACTATCTTGTATCTTTTGGCATGAACATGTGTATCACTACAATCGAGATTCAATAAACCATTCATTTTAGGTGCAATACCATTGAAGGTATTATTCAAAAGCCAGAGTAACCATTATTCTTCTTAAATGAATAACCGTATTGCGATAGACATAATCCAATCATGTCTATGCTCAACGCAAACACCAAATAACAATTATTTAGGTTTAACACCAATCTCGATGGTAGAGGGAGGCGGACTTGTGGGCCTACTAAGTTGACGGGGACGAAGGGCTTTGTCAACTTAGTCAATATGAAAGATTCTAGTTCCAGTGACCGTACGATGTCCATCCAACGGCCGTAGTGCTTCTTCAACCTCTGGTCTTCTTGCTCCAGCCGCGCAAACCAACGCCGGTCGTGCCTCATGCTCCTGCCTCCCATGGCCAGCTGTACTGCCGTGGAGGACTCACCGCCCCCTACTATTCCCACCGCTGGCCAGGCCCTGCGGCGACGACAGCCTCACACCGCAGCCGAACCAGTGAATCCTCGTACTCCTCTCCGCACGGGCTTCCACTGCCGCGTCTTCCCCGGCTCCGCGTCATCCCCTTCCTAGGCCTCGCCGTCGTCCACCGCCGTGGTGCTCTCCGTGCGGCGTGGTCAACATGGTCAAGGAACGACTTCCATCGGAAGAGTACTGTATGTGGAGAGGCTGACAGCTGGGTCCACGACCACAACCTAGTCTTTTTGTGATTTGCCAAGTAAGTCGCTTTGTTAGGCCTGTTGGGCTGCAAATCTTTCAAGACGAGGAGAGCTTTCATTCGGCTGGCCGAGAAAATGGCCCATCAGTAATGAGAAATGGGCTGTACATTTTTAAAACACATCAAACCGGCAATTAGTTTCAAATATATTTTTTTCATTTCGAGATTTTAAATTACATTAATTTTTATGCGTGGAGAATTTGTTGGATTTGATATTGATATACATTTATTTTTAAAATTAGTTTGAATGTGAGTCGAAATTTCGGGATTAAAAACAGTTCAGACCGCACCGAAATATGCAAAATTTCGTATAATTTTTTAACCGTGGCCACAATATGGGCTATAATGCTAACAAAAGGAATATGGGCTCCAAAAAACCTGAAGAATTAGCAAATGGGCTATAAATTATTAGAAATAATGGCAGATGGGCTGTATGCTATTTTCCACAGATTTGAGGCTTTCCTAAAAAAAGGTTGACGCACAAGCAGTGACTGTTGGATTGCCATCCAACGGCCGTCATGCTTCTTCAATCTCTGCTCTTCCTGCTCCAGCCGCTCAAACAAGCGCCGGCGGGACTGCATGCTCCCTCCTTCCCGCGGCCGGCTCTGCTACCGCGCTGGCTTCACTGCCCCACGATACTCCCATTGCTGGCCTAGCCATCCCTCTACTCACCCACACCTGCTATTATTCTCCGGCGACGGCAGACGAACCAGTAAACCCTCGTATAGTCGTACTCCCCTCTGCGTGGCAAACAACTGCCGAGTCTTCCCTACCTCCGTGTCATTCCTTTCCTAGGCCTCACCGTCGTCCACCGCCCTGGTGCTCTCGGCGCGACCTGGTCAACATGGTCAACGACCGACATGCATCTGAAGTGGACTGTACGTGGAGAGGCTGACAACTGGGTCCACGGCCGCATGCAAGGAAATGCCTCTTTATTACGTGCAAAGTAATGATTCCTCCACCTGACATCAGGGACCTACCGAAAGGGCCTATGTATTTCGCGAAAAAACGTTACCGCCGCTGACAGCTCGGACCCACCAGCTATATCTTTGCACGCAAGGAAGTGCCTCCTTATTACGCACAAAATAATGAATAATCCACCTATTAGCTGGGACCCAGTATAGTGGCAGGCTAACTTGTGGGCCTACTAAGTTGATGGGGACGGAGGGCTTTGTCAACTTAGTCAATAATATGCACGATTCTAGCTCCAGTGACTATACGATGTCCATCCAACGACCGTAGTGCTTCTTCAACCTCTGGTCTTCTTGCTCCAGCCGCCCAAACCAGCGCCGGTCGTGCCTCGTGCTCCTGCCTCCCATGGCCGGCTGTGATGCGGCATAGGCCTCACCTCCCCCTACTACTCCCACCGTTGGCCAGGCCATCCCTCTACTCACCCACACCCCCTGTTATTCTGCGGCGACGGCAGCTAAACCCTCGTACTCCTCTTCGCGTGGGCATCCACTACTGCGTCTTTATCGGATTTCAGGTTCCGGCAGACCCTTGAGGTTCAAACACTGGGGTGCGCACGGAGATTACGCCCTCTGCCTACCTGCTCCTCACCGAATCGCTAGGATCTAAACTACGAAAGAATCAGCACAAAGAGACAGGGTTTATACTGGTTCGGGCCACCATTGTTGTGTAATACCCTACTCCAGTGCGTGGTGTGGTGGATTGCCTCTTGGGCTGATGATGAACAATACAAGGAAGAACAACCTCGTGAGGGTCTGTTCTTGGCTGGTGCGATGAACTGCTAGTAGGAGCTCAGACGCCCTATCTCTCTCTTTCTATCCTAGATGTATGCCAGATACCAGATCATGATCCGATCCTCTACCCTGGGGGTGGCTAGTCCTATTTATAGCAGAGGCCCTGGGCCTCTCCCCAAATATTGAGCGGGAAGGGCGCCAACAATTGGCCATTTTGAAGGGGAACAGCGGGTACACTTATCCTGACTAAAGTTGGTCCTCGCCTGTCAAAGGCTCTGGTGGTGACGCCGGCTTGGGCTCGGTGACCTCCATCCTGCCGTTGGACTGGTCTTGGTCTTGTTGCACCGATATGGATGCCTTTGCTTGATGCTCTCGCCTGCGCTTGCTCCCCTTGCACCAAAGAGGAAAGGAGGACACTGCGCTGGCTGGCGCCCGACTGGCGCCCTTGGTCGTCATGGCTTGCGTCATGGGCACCTCGCGAGGTACCCCGCCTTGAACTCTCTGCCTCCTCGCGAGCTAGCCTGATGAGGCCATGCCTAAGGAAGCTCCTTGTCATCCGCCCCGCGAGGCTTGGCCCCTCACGGGAGTCTTGAGCCTGTGTTGATGAAGATGGGCTGTGCTGGGCCCCCTTTGAGCCACACCTCAGGCCGCAGGCAGGCAAGTCTGGGGACCCCCGTTCCCAGAACACTGACAGTAGCCCCCGGGCCCACGGCGCGTCAGGACTTGGCCGAGCAGAGAGGCGAAAGGGCAAGTGCGAAGCGTCGCGGGCCCTAACAGCCTGCGGCCTTGGGTGTTGCGTGGCGGTTGATTGGACGTGGGTGGCACCGTTCCCCCACGCTTCCTTATTTTATGCAATGCTAGGCGGACTCGTAGCCGCACACAGCTGCTCCCCTTTTCCGTTGCTTGAGTGCTCTCTGTTCTTTCTCCTCTCGAGCTCCAGTTTCCGTATCCAATCCAATCTCGAACCTTCCCCCCCTTCTCTGCCATCATGGCTCCGCCGAAGAAGGGAAGAGGAAAGAAGGCCATGCCGCCGCCTCGCTCATCATTGTCGGCGGCCCCCGCCGTCGATTGGCCAATCATAATGAATAGAGAGGGCATGGGCAAGGTCAGCTCGGCCCTGGCCACCATCTTCAACGAATGCGGGAGGACAACGGCCTGGCCCGCGTCCCGCTTCTCCATTGACAGGATTGCCACTGAGCTCCGATACTCCGCCGACGCCCTGTGGGCGGGATTGGTTCCCCCCTTTTCTGATTTCTTCAACGCCATGCTTTCCCATTATCAGATCCATATGATGCATCTGGGTCCCGAATCCATCACTCTTCTTGCGGTATTCGCCTTCGTTTGTGAGGCAATGATGGGCATCCTTCCTTCGGTTGCCTTGCTGCGCCACTTCTTCTCTCTGCGCCTTGTCGACCCCACCCAATGTTTGGGGTGCGTGAGCTTCGCCGCTGTGCCTGAGACGACGGCTTCAGGAATTGACTTCAGTCTTCCTCCGCCCGCGCCTGGGTTTCACGAGCGGTGGCTGTATGTGGACGTAGGGGTGCCCAGCCCCCTGCCGACGGAGCCATCCTCGCCTGCTGTCCCCAACTCAGGCTGGGGCCAAGAGACGCTCATGAGCCCCCGACTCGCCTTTGTTTGGCGTCTCTTAGAGTTCTTGAGGTCGCTCGGCGTGACGGCGCCCAAGGTGGTGAAGGAGTTCCTGCTACACCGTGTTGCCCCTCTCCAGCGCCACTTCCACCGCATGTGGGCCTTCAGCGGGCGCGAGGACCATATGAGGCTCCAGGAAGAGGACCTGACGCCTGAAGCATTGAGGAAGGTGCTCTTGGTCCTGACCGGGGACCCCAACCCCGGCAGCATCCAGCAAGGGTGAGCCTTGTTGTACCTCTGTTCGAGCAGGAGAGACTTCGTGAATCAGATGCCCGTCTTTGACGAATGGGGACCGCGCCCCGCCGGCCTCCAAGGGCCTCGCGAGAATCCAGTGGTGGTGGCCGCCCTTCCAGTTGGCCGAGGCGACTCTTCCTCAAGTGGCGGAGTAGGGAGGCATGAGCCTCCGGAGGCCGAGGGTGCCCTCGCCGAGGTGACAGCACCGGGCAGCGCTCATGAGGGAGCGGCCCCTGAGGCCCGTGCTGCCGGGGCCGAGGGCGGCGAGCAGCCACCTGCTGCGCCCGCGGCTGAGGCCTCCAAGGCCCCAGCTGCTCTTCTTGGTGAAGCGACCGGCGGCGCGCCTCAGGCAGACGCCCCTAACGTGGGCCGTCTTGACGTTTCCTCCTTGTCATAGGCTGACCCCTGCGCTCAACTCTTGGGCCGCTTTCGCATGGAATTTGAGGCCCTCCGGAAGAGAAGGGAGGCCCTGGGCGACGACTACCCTTGTCGCCTGCTGAAGCGTAGAAAGTACTTCGCCATCGATGAGTAAGCCTTCTCCCTTCCTAGCTGCAGATTCTTCTGTTGCCCTTCCTGATCCTTGCTCCACAGGGCCCTTCCTTCCGAGCTCACAGAGATGGCAGAGGAGCCATCCCTCTCGCCTCCACCCTCTCCACCGTCTTCGATCGTTCCAAGCAGCTGGGCCCCTGTGGTGAGGCCGGTTGGAGAGACGAACCATCCCGAGGCGCAACGCGGCCTCGCGCGCCTCGCGACCTTCCTTCGCGAGCCTTCTCGTGGCATAGCCAGCCTGCCGTGGGCTTCTCGTCTGGTCGTGGACCGTGATTGGCTGGGATACTCCCAGCGCTCTTCACTTGGGGATGGATTGGCTCCAGGCCGGGCTTCTGGCGAGGCGTGCCCGGTCGCCTCAAGGGTGCCAGCCCCCAGCCCCCTGCCCGAAGGGGGAGCGCTGATCCGTGCCCCCCGGCGCTTGCTTGGGGCGGATGATGGCGTGGAAGACATACTCGAACGCGCCCGGGAGCGTCGCGCTCTTCCCCAAGGGTTTCTTCGGAGGGCGGCTGACGCGATGAGCCTGCTTGGTGAAGAGCTTGCTGATGAAGACGTGCGCCTTGAGGCCGAGGGCCTGCGCCTGGTTGCATAGAGGTGCGAGCTGGAGGCGGCTGTCGCCCTCGCGCGCCGTCAGCGCGATCTCGACGATGAGGAGGCCAAGGCGTCGCTGGCGGCCTCTCGGGAGGTGCGTTCCCGGGCCATCGAAGAAGCCCGGGAAGCTGACCTGCGGCGAGAGGCCGCGGAGGAGCGGGCACGGGAACTCCTGGCCCGGTGCCATTCGCTGGAGGAGTAGGTGGAGCTGCGCGAGGCGGCCCTCGCGTCGATGAAGGTGGTCTCCGGCGACCCGGCGGAGCTCCAGAAGCGTGAGGAGGCGCTGACGCTGGAAGCCGCCGAGCGTGCACGCGAGTACGAGCGCCTGGAGATGAGGGAGCGCTCGGTGACACGGGCGGAGGACGATGTCGCCGCACGGGAGACCCACGTCACGGAGGAGGTCGGACGTCGGGTGGCGACGACGCGCCTGAACCTTGGGCGCGAGTTTGAGGAGAGGCTGGAGTTGATCCAGACCGAAGCCGAAGGTAGGACCACCGTCCTGAGGGCTAAGCTGGAGGAAGCAACGCAGCAGGTTGATGCTTTGCGGGCCACACTTGAGGTGGCGCAGGGGGAGTCAACTACTTCCCATGCCGAAGTGCTTCTTCTTCGCCAACGGGTGGACGAGGCTGAGGCCGTTGCGCGTGAGAATGCGGATGAGATACGTCAGCGACGACTCCTGGAACATGAGCACGCCCCCATGCTCACCATGCTTCGGGAGAGAGGCAACACGGCCTTGGGCAACATCTGCGAGGCGGTCGTTGGCGAGCCGCACGCAATCAATTACGCCGGCAACCTTCAGTTCTTCACCGACATAGTGACGCAGCTGGAGGCGCGGTCGGTCAGGGCCAACAGGTTGGTGGAGGAGAGGAGCCGTGCCCTGCTCGGGCGCGCCTTTTCCCGTGTCTTTAGCCATCTCCAGAACATGGATCCTCACTTCGACTTCGATGCCGCCATCGCCCCAGTTCCCCAGGCCGTCCGGGGTGACCTGGCGGACTGGGTGGAAGACAACGTGGACGCTCTTGTCAGGGCCTTTGCTTCGGATGATGATGACGCGATCGTGGCCACCGACGAGGGCGGCGTGGTGAACGGTCCTGACGTCGCCGACGGTAACGCAGAGGGCGATGGCGAGGCCAGCAACGCCAGCGACAGTTCGGGTGGTGCTCCTGAGGATGCATTGGGGGATTTATCCGACTGACTGCACATTGCTCCTGTTTCCTTACCCTGCATGAATAGAACTCAGGCTTTCGACCTGATGGTTGTAAGAGCATTTTGGGAGGGGGTGCCCCTCATGTAAAGCTTATGTTCAGCGTACTAGTGGATGCTACATCACCCATATGCCCGCGCCAAGTGGTTGGCTAGATGACGAGCCGGTTGGCTAGTTTACCTTTGTCCCATGCGGGTCCTGAGATAATTTGTGGGAGGATGTGGTGTCTCGAATGCCTCCTGACCGAATTCGTAGGATTTGTAGTGAAAAAAACCCTCCCGAGAGGATATGACGGCGGCAGTCTGGACTGCACGCAAGCTAGGTCTGACCCGGCTCGTGAGGGGCTCACGAGGGGAGGCAGCTGAGGCGAGGTCGTAACCAGAACGCGAGAGATTGCTCGAACGAGACTAAGCACCCCTTCCCCGAACACACGCAAATCTCAAATTCGAATCCAACTTAAATCCAGCGGGGGAAAGCAACAACCAAGGGAAAAGCAATGAAAGCAGAAAAAAGGCCGCGTCTGGCACCTAGTCTAGTCTTGGACATCTTCTCACCAGCGCGGAGCTAAGTGCTACCACTGGGCGTGGGAGGGAGCCCCAGGGCCTGAGGCCGGCACCCCTGAGACTCTGAGGCGTGTACAACCCCACTCATTATTACGTGAGAGTGTCACGGGGCGGCGAGCTTCACAGGCACTGGGCCTTCTTCACAGGTACCGACCTTGCTTCATATCGCCAGACGAGGGCCCCGCCTTGCGCCACACTCTAGTGCCATCAACGACAACAGGAAACCAGGACGCTGCCGATGGGGTAGAGCGGTTGCCAGCAGTTCCCCCGACGACCACGGGTCCTCTGCCAGGGGCAGGCCCTGAGGCACCTCCCCAGCGGAGGGCCTACCTCCTGGGAATGCCTTGCTTCGAACACCGCGGTGGTGATGTCGGATCCTGGCCCCTCCTCTGCAGCCCTCGATGCCCTCCTCCTGAGGGGTAGGAGACTACGGGAGCGGGGCAGCTGCTCGTTGTGGCGACCTGCACCTCCTGCGACCCATGATTAGCGCATACCTGCTCCTGAGGAATTAGTGGTACCCGATAATCATCGCTTCCAGCATGGCCGGTGGGGGCGTCCCGGGACTCCTGGAAGAGCTCAGCTTCTGGCGCCTCGTCCCCCCAGCTTGGTCTGAGGAGCGAGCCTTGTTCGCCCTCGCACGGGTGCCCTTGGTCCATCATGTGAGGCACGTACTCTTTTGGGGCCGTCATCCCCAAGGTCACGCCATAGTGCTCCGCGTGCCATGCAGCTCTGCTTGATGTGCCAACCTAGGGGTGGTAGCGCGGCGGCCCACTGGGGCCGTGGGTTGCGACAAGTCCTTCTTCACTGGCAGGGAGCGGAGTCAGTGCCGTCGTTGGCCCGGTGCTGACGGCTTCGTTGGTGTTGGGGTAGCCTTGGAGCCCGCGGGTGCGTGTGGAGCCCCCGCGTGGGCCGCCCTGGGCCTGAGACGGGAGCTGAGTGCAGAAGGGGTGAACCCCCGAGCCGGCGAAGCCCAGGAGCTCTGCCACCCGCTCTAGCAGCACGTCGCGGCCGCCTTCCATCAGCCTGCACTGCAGCAGCTCTCGGGCCACCGTGAGCGCGGCCCTTGAGTTCTCCTGCTCCCGGCGAGTGTACGGCGTCGTGGCCGCGGCGTGGTTGGAGGCCCTTGCTGCCGACCGCGTCTGTCGCGGTGTGAGAGCTGTCGGGGCCTGTCCTCGTCGCCCGCGGCCCGCAGCGCCCTGCGGACCGCGAGCTTCCTGGGACATGGGGTCGCCCGGGGCGAGCGGCTCTGCGTGGGTGGGCCAAGCCGCCCAGGGATCAGGGTTGCCCGCCTGGTCGCCGGACATGGTGATGACGATGCGACGGGACGCAAGGTGGCAGAAGGTGGATCCCGGCGCACCCCTACCTGGCGCGCCAAATGTCGGATTTCTGGTTCCGACAAACCCTTGAGGTTCGAACACTGGGGTGCGCGCGGAGATTACGCCCTCTGCCTACCTGCTCCTCACCGAATCGCTAGGATCTAAACTACGAAAGAATCAGCACAAAGAGACAGGGTTTATACTGGTTCGGGCCACCACTGTGGTGTAATACCCTACTCCAGTGCGTGGTGTGGTGGATTGCCTCTTGGGATGATGATGAACAATACAAGGAAGAATAGCCTCGCGAGGGTCTGTTCTTGGCTGGTGTGATGAACTGCTAGCAGGAGCTCAGTCGCCCTATCTCTCTCTTTCTATCCTAGATGTATGCCAGATACCAGATCATGATCTGATCCTCTACCCTGGGGGTGGCTAGTCCTATTTATAGGCAGAGGCCCTGGGCCTCTCCCCAAATATTGAGCGGGAAGGGCGCCAACAATTGGCCATTTTGAAGGGGAACAATGGGTACACTTATCCTGACTAAAGTTGGTCCTCGTGTGTCAAAGGCTCTAGTGGTGACGCCGGCTTGGGCTCCACGGCGACCTCCATCCTACCGTTGGACTGGTCTTGGTCTTGTTGCACCGAAATGGATGCCTTTGCTTGATTCTCTCGCCTGCGCTTGCTCCCCTTGCACCAAAGAGGAAAGGAGGACACTGCGCTGGCTGGCGCCCGACTGGCGCCCTTGGTCGTCATGGCTTGCGTCATGGGCACCTCGCGAGGTACCCCGCCTTGAACTCTCCTCCTCCTCGCGAGCTAGCCTGATGAGGCCGTTCCTGAGGAAGCTCCTTGTCGTCCATCCTGCGAGGCTTGGCCCCTCGCGAGGGTCTTGAGCCTGTGTTGATGAAGATGGGCTGCGCTGGGCCCCCTTTGAGCCACGCCGCAGGCCGCAGGCAGGCAAGTCTGGGGACCCCCGTTCCCAGAATGCCAACAGTCTTCCTCAGCTCCGCGTCGTCCCCTTCCTAGGCCTCGCCATCGTCCACCGCCGTGGTGCTCTCGGCGCGGCGTGGTCAATGCGGTCAACGACTAACTTCCATCGGAAGAGTACTGTGCGTGGAGAGGCTGACAGCTGGGTCCATGGCGGCCGCAAGGAAGTGCCTCCTTATTACGCGCAAAATAATTATTCCTCCACCTGACAGCAGGGACCCACCGGACGGGCCACCAGTATTTCATGAAAAAAACGTTTCCCCCCTGACTACTGGGACCCACCAGCTACATCTTCGCAAGCAAGGAAGTGCGTCCGGGCAAACAAAACCCAAAACTATTCGCCCCCCTGACTGCTGGGACCCTCCAGCTACATCTTCGCAGGCAAGGAAGTGCTTGACAGTCGGGACCCACCTGGTCGAAGCGTAAGTAGCATTGTCATTCTAGTCGCGAAAGTGTACGTACATACTGGTCGATGTAGAGGCATGCACGTGTCGTAGTAGAGGCGAGCATGTGTCGATGTAGATGTGCGCACGTAGCATGTACACGTACGTACAATGGCGAGGGTGCAAGAAAGAAAATACGGCCACGTACGTACATACGGGCAGGGTCTCGAACGCCTACTCGCACATACGTATATGGCTGGCTCAGAATGGAGAAACAGCGACGTCGTCATGTTCATGGGGAGCCAACCGGCTGGGTCCAAACGGAATGCGTGGTCGTGTTCATCAGGAGGGATTGGACGGAACAGGCGATGGAAACGAGGCCTGGTGTACCACACAATGGAGGAAACGGACCTCCTACATTCGGAACGGGGTCCTGTTGATCGGGAGGGGTGTGGCGTACTGCAAAACGGAGGAAACGGACCTCCTACGGTCGAAACGGGGGTCCTGTTGATCGGGAGGGGTGTGGCGTACCGCAAAACGGAGGAGACGGACCGCCTACGGTCGAAATGGGGGTCCTGTTGATCGGGAGGGGTGCGGCGTACCACAAAACGGACGAAACGGACTTGTGTTGGAGCGCTACGGTCGAAACGGGGGTCCTGTTCATTGGGAGGGTGTGGCGTACCACAAAACGGGACTCCACGGGATACTGTTCATCTCCATCGTCGACCTCCTCTAGCCTCCACGGGCTACCGTCGACCTCCTCTAGCCACCACGGGCTCCTGTTCATCTAGCCTTCACCGTGCACTACTCCACCGGCTACTGTTCCACCACCCCTCCACCTTCTATTGTTCATCCACCCCTCCACCGTCTACTGTTCATCCAACCCTCCACACCACGGGGTCCTGTTCATCCAGAGGCAACACCACCGCTCACTGTTCATCCAAACCCCCCCGCAACGCTCACTGTTCATCCAATCGATCGGCTTCAGTTAGCAGCAGTAGTAAATGAATCACTCCATCGGGTTCAGTTAATAGCCATCGATCGATCGCTCGGGTTCAGTAAAGCGTAGCCTGCAGTGCAATCGCTCGGGTTCAGTTAGATCCCAACGCCTCACTCGGGTTCAGTTAGAGCCAATGCCTCGCACGTGTACGAGAGAAACGCGCATCGCTCGGCCCCCGACCTCCCACCGTAACCGGCAACTCCCTGAAATTTTCCTCCCCCTCGCTTCTACCATGGTTTTTTCCGTCATGGACGGCCAAAGAATGTCGTGCAGCTGCGTTTCCAGCCCGCCCAGGACGAAAAGCCCATTTTCTATCATGATTTTTTGTCATAGAAGTAGGAGCCCACCACATCTATGATGATACCGGGTTTTGTCACAATTATCGTCATAGAAGTGTCATATGTATGACATAATTATTTTTTGTTCGGCCCAAAATGTCACGGATGTGTCTTTTTTTGTAGTGAGAATGGAGCTCCTGAGAAACTGAATGATGCAAAATCAGCGACCTCCCAAGGGGAGGATCGCTAGGCACAATGAATATCCTATGTTGGAGTTGTCGTGGTGTGGGCAAAGTCGCGACAATTCGAGAGCTTCACGATTTGCCGAAGCAATTTGCCCCGACAGTGCTATGTATCGTAGAAACTCAGATCTCGAAAGCACGTGTCGAAAATCTTGCTACTACTTTAGGTTTTAATCATGCTTATGCTGTTGGCAGTTCAGGCCGCAGCGGTGGAATCGGTATTTTTTGGAACAATGGAATAAATCTTGATGTTTTTGGTTACTCTCAGTATCATGTTGATGCTAAAGTGTCTATGCCCAACCATAGTGAATGGAGGCTGACATGCGTTTATGGTGAAGCTCAAGTTAGCGAGAGATACAAAACCTGGGATCTTCTCAAATCACTTGTGTCTGCGAGCGCCTTGCCTTGGCTCTGTATAGGTGATCTCAATGAGGTTCTCAATCCTCATGAACACATGGGGACTGGACAGAGAAGGCACACACAAATTCAAGCTTTCCGCGAGGTGGTAGATGTTTGTGCTTTTACAGATCTGGGACATCACGGCAAGCCTTGGACCTTTGAAAAGAAAACTGCAGGGGGAGGATATTGTAGAGTACGTCTCGATCGTGCACTTTCAAACACAGATTGGATGACTGCCTTCCCTCAGGCCCAACTTTCACACGAGACTGCTGCCTCGTCCGACCATTGCCCGCTACGTCTGCAGCTGGAACCACCTACTCCTTCTCAAGTTAAACAGAAGCTATTTAGGTATGAAGTGTACTGGGAACGACACGAAGAATTCGGGCCTTCTTTGGAAGCAATGTGGAGTGGCTCTCCTGCTGGCCAAAACGTCATGCAACTTAGTAAAAAACTGGGCGACCTGTCGGCATCACTGCGACAGTGGAGCGGGGCGACGATAGGCTGTGTGAGAAAAGAAATGAAAAAACTAAAGAAGTGTTGGGGAACGTAGCAGAAATTCAAAATTTTCCTACGAGTCACCAAGATCTATCTATGGAGAGACTAGCAACAAGGGGAAGGAGAGTGCATCTACATACCCTTGTAGATCGCTAAGCGGAAGCGTTCAAGAGAACGGGGTTGAAGGAGTCGTACTCGTCGTGATCCAAATCACCGGAGATCCTAGTGCCGAACGGACGGCACCTCCGCGTTCAACACACGTACAGCCCGGTGACATATCCCATGCCTTGATCCAGCAAGGAGAGATGGAGAGGTTGAGGAAGACTCCATCCAGCAGTAGCACAATGGCGTGGTGGTGATGGAGGAGCGTGGCGATCCTGCAGGGCTTCGCCAAGCACCACGGGAGAGGAGGAGAAAGAGAGGTAGGGCTGCGCCAGGGAGAGGTGGAAACTCTTGTGTCTGGAGCCCCACATACCTCAAGTATATATAGGGGAGAGGGAGGGGGTGCGCCCCCTCTAGGGTTCCCACCCCAAGGGGTGCGGCAGCCCCAAACCCATCTAGGGTGGTGGCCAAGGGGGGAGAGGGGGAAACTTGCCCCCCAAGCAAGGTGGGGCGCCCCCTCCCCAAACCCTAGCCGCCTTGGGCCCTTGTGGGGGGGGGGGGTGGGCGCACCAGCCACCTGGGGCTGGTCCCCTCCCACACTTGGCCCATGCAGCCCTTTGGGGCCGGTGGCCCCACTTGGTGGACCCCCGGGACCCTCCCGGTGGTCCTGGTACGTTACCGATAACACCCGAAACTTTTCCGGTGCCCAAAACATGACTTACCATATATAAATCTTTACCTCTGGACCATTTCGGAACTCCTCGTGACATCCGGGATCTCATCTGGGACTCCGAACAACATTCGGTAACCACATACAAACTTCCTTTATAACCCTAGCGTCATCGATCCTTAAGTGTGTAGACCCTACGGGTTCGGGAACCATGCAGACATGACCGAGACGTTCTCCGGCCAATAACCAATAGCGGGATCTGGATACCCATGTTGGCTCCCACATGTTCCATGATGATCTCATCGGATGAACGACGATGTCAAGGACTCAATCAATCCCGTATACAATTCCCTTTGTCTAGCGGTATTGTACTTGCCCGAGATTCGATCGTCGGTATGCCGGTACCTTGTTCAATCTCGTTACCGGCAAGTCTCTTTACTCATTCCGTAAGACATCATCCCGTGATCAACCCCTTGGTCACATTGTGCACATTATGATGCTGTCCTACCGAGTGGGCCCAGAGATACCTCTCCGTCACACGGAGTGACAAATCCCAGTCTCGATTCGTGCCAACCCAACAGACAGTTTCGAAGATACCCGTAGTGTACCTTTATAGCCACCCAGTTACGTTGTGACGTTTGGTACACCCAAAGCATTCCTACGGTATCTGGGAGTTGCACAATCTCATGGTCTAAGGAAAATATACTTGACATTAGAAAGGCTTTAGCATACGAACCACACGATCTTTGTGCTAGGCTTAGGATTGGGTCTTGTCCATCACATCATTCTCCTAATGATGTGATCCCGATATCAACGACATCCAATGTCCATGGTCAGGAAACCGTAACCATCTATTGATCAACGAGCTAGTCAACTAGAGGCTGACTAGGGACATGGTGTTGTCTATGTACCCACACATGTATCTGAGTTTCCTATCAATACAATTATAGCATGGATAATAAACGATTATCATGAACAAGGAAATATAATAATAACTAATTTATTATTGCCTCTAGGGCATATTTCCAACAGTCTCCCACTTGCACTAGAGTCAATAATCTAGTTCACATCGCCATGTGATTAACATTGACAGGTCACATCGCCATGTGACCAACATCCAAAGAGTTTACTAGTGTCACTAAACTAGTTCACATCATCATGTGATTAAGACTCAATGAGTTCTAGGGTTTGATCATGTTTTGCTTGTGAGAGAGGTTTTAGTCAACTGGTCTGCAACATTTAGATCTGTATGTACTTTGCAAATCTCTAGGTCATATTGTAAATGCTGCTTCCACGCTCTACTTGGAGCTATTCCAAATGGTTGTTCCACTATACGTATCCGGCTTCTCTACTCAGAGCTATCCGGATAGGTGTTAAGGCTTGCATCGACGTAACCCTTTACGTCGAACTCTTTATCACCTCCATAATCGAGAAACATATCCTTATTCCTCTAAGGATAATTTTGACCGCTATCTGGTGATCCACTCCTTGATCACCTTTGTACCCTCTTGCCAGATATGTAGCAAGGCACACATCAGGTGTGGTACACAGCATAGCATACTGTAGAGCCTACGTCTAAAGCATAGGGGATGACCTTCATCCTTTCTCTCTTTTCTGCCGTGGTCGAGCTTTAAGTCTTAACTTCATACCTTACAACTTAGGCAAGAACTCCTTCTTTGACTGATCCATCTTGAACACCTTCAAGATCATGTCAAGGTATATGCTCATTTGAAAGTACCATTAAGCGTTTTTGATCTATCCTCATAGATCTTGATGCTCAATATTCAAGTAGCTTAATCCAGGTTTTCTATTCAAAAACACCTTTCAAATAACCCTATATGCTTTCCAGAAATTCTACATCATTTCTGATCAACAATATGTCATCAACATATACTCATCAGAAATTCTATAGTGCTCCCACTCACTTCTTTGGAAATACAAGTTTCTCATAAACTTTGTATAAACCCCAAATCTTTGATCATCTTATCAAAGTGCATATTCCAACTCCGAGATGCTTACTCTAGTCTATGGAAGGATCGCTGGAGCTAGCATACCTTTTAGCATCCTTAGGATCGACAAAACCTTTCTAATTGTATCACATACAACCTTTCCTTACGTAAACTGGTAAGGAAACTCGTTTTGACATCCATCTGCTAGATTTCATAAATGCAGGTAATGCTAACATGATTCCGATGGACTTAAGCATCGCTACGGACGAGAAAATCTCATCGTAGTCAACTCCTTGAACTTGTGAAAAACTCTTCGCCACAAGTCGAGCTTCATAGACGGTGACATTACCGTCCACGTCCGTCTTCTTCTTAAAGATCCATTCATCTCAATGGCTTGCTGATCATCGGGCAAGTCCACCAAAGTCCATGCTTTGTTCTGATACATGGATCCTATCCTGGATTTCATGGCTTCTAACCATTTGTCGGAATTTGGGCCCACCATCGCTTCTCCATAGCTCGTAGGTTCATTGTTGTCTAGCAACATGACCTTCAAGATAGGATTACTGTACCACTCTGAAGTAGTACGCATCCTTGTCACCCTACGAGGTACGGTAGTGACTTCATCCAAAACTTCATGATCACTATCATAAGCTTCTACTTCAATTGGTGTAGGCGCCACAGGAACAACTTCCCGTGCCCTGCTACACACTTGTTGAAGTGACGGTTCAATAACCACATCAAGTCTCCACCATCCTCCCACTCAATTCTCGCGACAAACCTTTCCTCGAGAAAGGACACGATTCAAGAAACAATCCCTATTGCTTTTGGATCTGAATTAGGAGGTATACCCAACTGTTTTGGGTGTCCTATGAAGATGCATTTTATCCGCTTTGTGTTTGAGCTTATCAACCTGAAACTTTTCACGTAAGCGTCGCAGCCCCAAACTTTTAAGAAATAACAACTTAGGTCTCTCCAAACCATAGTTCAAATGGTGTCATCTCAACGGAATTACGTGGTGCCCTATAAAGTGAGTGCGGTTGTCTCTAATGCCTAACCCATGAACGATAGTGGTAATTCGATAAGAGACATCATGGTACGCACCATATCCAATAGGGTGCAACTATGATGTTCGGACACACCATCACACTATGGTGTTCCAGGCGGTACTAATTGTGAAACAATTTCCACAATGTCTTAATTGCGTGGCAAAGCTCGTAACTCAGATACTCATCTCTATGATCATATCATAGACATTTTATCCTCTTGTCACGATGATCTTCAACTTCACTCTGAAATTACTTGAACGTTTCAATGATTCAGACTTGTGTTTCATCAAGTAAATACACTTAGCATCTACTCAAATCATCAGTGAAGTAAGAACATAACGATATCCACTGCGTGCCTCGGCACTCATTGGACAGCACACATCAAAATGTATTACTTCCAACAAGTTGCTATCTTGTTCCATCTTACTGAAAACGAGGTTTTTTAGTCATCTTGCCCATGTGGTATGATTTGCATGTCTCAAGTGGTTCAAAATCAAGTGAGTCCAAACGATCCATCTGCATGGAGTTTCTTCATGCATACATACCAATAGACATGGTTTGCATGTCTCAAACTTTTCAAAAACGAGTGAGTCCAAAGATCCATCAACATGGAGCTTCTTCATGCGTTTTTATGACTTACATGGCAGTGCCACAAGTAGGTGGTACTATCATTACTATCTTGTATCTTTTGGCATGAACATGTGTATCACTACAATCGAGATTCAATAAACCATTCATTTTAGGTGCAATACCATTGAAGGTATTATTCAAAAGCCAGAGTAACCATTATTCTCCTTAAATGAATAACCGTATTGCGATAGACATAATCCAATCATGTCTATGCTCAACGCAAACACCAAATAACAATTATTTAGGTTTAACACCAATCTCGATGGTAGAGGGAGGCGGACTTGTGGGCCTACTAAGTTGACGGGGACGAAGGGCTTTGTTAACTTAGTCAATATGAACGATTCTAGTTCCAGTGACCGTACGATGTCCATCCAATGGCCGTAGTGCTTCTTCAACCTCTGGTCTTCTTGCTCCAGCCGCCCAAACCAACGCCGGTTGTGCCTCATGCTCCTGCCTCCCATGGCCAGCTGTACTGCCGCGGAGGACTCACCACCCCCTACTATTCCCACCGCTAGCCAGGCCCTGCGGCGACGGCAGCCTCACACCGCAGCCGAACCAGTGAATCCTCGTACTCCTCTCCACGCGGGCTTCCACTGCCGCGTCTTCCCCGGCTCCGCGTCGTCCCCTTCCTAGGCCTCGCCGTCGTCCACCGCCGTGGTGCTCTCCGCGCGGCGTGGTCCACATGGTCAAGGAACGACTTCCATCGGAAGAGTACTGTACGTGGAGAGGCTGAGAGCTGGGTGCACGACCACAGCCTAGTTTTTTTGTGATTTGCCAAGTAAGTCGCTTTGTTAGGCCTGTTGGGCTGCAAATCTTTCAAGACGAGGAGAGCTTTCATTCGGCTGGCCGAGAAAATGGCCCATCAGTAATGAGAAATGGGCTGTACATTTTTAAAACACATCAAACCGGCAATTAGTTTCAAATATTTTTTTTCATTTCGAGATTTTAAATTACATTAATTTTTATGCGTGGAGAATTTGTTGGATTTTATATTGATATACATTTATTTTTAAAATCAGTTTGAATGCGAGTCAAAATTTCGGGATTAAAAACAGTTCGGACCGCACCGAAATATGCAAAATTTCGTCAGTATGGGATGTAATGCTAACAAAAAGAATATGGGCTCCAAAAAAACCTTAAGAATTAGCAAATGGGCTATAAATTATTAAAAATAATGGCAGATGGCCTGTATGCTATTTTCCACAGATTTGAGGCTTTCCTAAAAAAAGGTTGACGCACAAGCAGTGACTGTTGGATTGCCATCCAACGGCCGTCATGCTTCTTCAATCTCTGCTCTTCCTGCTCCAGCCGCTCAAACAAGCGCCGGCGGGACTGCATGCTCCCTCCTTCCCGCGGCCGGCTCTGCTACCGCGCTGGCTTCACTGCCCCACCATACTCCCATTGCTGGCCTAGCCATCCCTCTACTCACCCACACCTGCTGTTATTCTCCGGCGACGGCAGACGAACCAGTAAACCCTCGTATAGTCGTACTCCCCTCCGCGTGGCAAACAACTGCCGAGTCTTCCCTACCTCCGTGTCGTTCCTTTCCTAGGCCTCACCGTCGTCCACCGCCCTGGTGCTCTCGGCGCGGCCGGGTCAACATGGTCAACGACCGACATGCATCTGAAGTGGACTATACGTGGAGAGGCTGACAACTGGGTCCACGGCCGCACGCAAGGAAATGCCTCTTTATTACGCGCAAAGTAATGATTCCTCCACCTAACATCAGGGACCTACCGAAAGGGCCTCTGTATTTCATGAAAAAAACGTTACCGCCGCTGACAGCTTGGACCCACCAGCTATATCTTTGCACGCAAGGAAGTGCCTCCTTATTACGCACAAAATAATGAATACTCCGCCTGTTAGCTTGGACCCAGTATAGTGGCAGGCTAACTTGTGGGCCTACTAAGTTGATGGGGACGGAGGGCTTTGTCAACTTAGTCAATAATATGCACGATTCTAGCTCCAGTGACCGTACGATGTCCATCCAATGACCGTAGTGCTTCTTCAACCTCTGGTCTTCTTGCTCCAGCCGCCCAAACCAGCGCCGGTCGTGCCTCGTGCTCCTGCCTCCCATGGCCAGCTATGATGCGGCAGAGGCCTCACCGCCCCCTACTACTCCCACCGCTGGCCAGGCCATGCCTCTACTCACCCACACCCCTTGTTATTCTGCGGCGACGGCGGCTAAACCCTCGTACTCCTCTTCGCGTGGGCATCCACTACTGCGTCTTTGTCGGATTTTTGGTTCCGGCAGACCCTTGAGGTTCGAACACTGGGGTGCGCACGGAGATTACGCCCTCTGCCAACCTGCTCCTCACCGAATCGCTAGGATCTAAACTACGAAAGAATCAGCACAAAGAGACAGGGTTTATACTGGTTCGGGCCACCATTGTTGTGTAATACCCTACTCCAGTGCGTGGTGTGGTGGATTGCCTCTTGGGCTGATGATGAACAATACAAGGAAGAACAGCCTCGCGAGGGTCTGTTCTTGGCTGGTGCGATGAACTGCTAGTAGGAGCTCAGACGCCCTATCTCTCTCTTTCTATCCTAGATGTATGCCAGATACCAGATCATGATTCGATCCTCTACCCTGGGGGTGGCTAGTCCTATTTATAGGCAGAGGCCCTGGGCCTCTCCCCAAATATTGAGCGGGAAGGGCGCCAACAATTGGCCATTTTGAAGGGGAACAGCGGGTACACTTATCCTGACTAAAGTTGGTCCTCGCCTGTCAAAGGCTCTGGTGGTGACGCCGGCTTGGGCTCCACGGCGACCTCCATCCTGTCGTTGAACTGGTCTTGGTCTTGTTGCACCGAAATGGATGCCTTTGCTTGATGCTCTCGCCTGCGCTTGCTCCCGTTGCACCAAAGAGGAAAGGAGGACACTGCGCTGGCTGGCGCCCGACTGGAGCCCTTGGTCGTCATGGCTTGCGTCATGGGCACCTCGCGAGGTACCCCGCCTTGAACTCTCCGCCTCCTCGCGAGCTAGCCTGATGAGGCCATGCCTGAGGAAGCTCCTTGTCATCCGCCCCGCGAGGCTTGGCCCCTCACGAGGGTCTTAAGCCTGTGTTGATGAAGATGGGCTGTGTTGGGCCCCCTTTGAGCCACGCCGCAGGCCGCAGGCAGGCAAGTCTGGGGACACCCGTTCCCAGAACACCGACAGTAGCCCCCGGGCCCACGGCGCGTCTGGACTTGGCTGAGCAGAGAGGCGAAAGGGCAAGTGCAAAGCGTCGCGGGCCCTAATAGCCTGCGGCCTTGGGCGCTGCGTGGCGGTTGATTGGACGTGGGCGGCACCGTTCCCCCACGCTTCCTTATTTTATGCAATGCTAGGCGGACTCGTAGCCGCACACAGCTGCTCCCCTTTTCCATTGCTTGAGTGCTCTCTGTTCTTTCTCCTCTCGAGCTCCAGTTTCCGCATCCAATCCAATCTCAAACCTCCCCCGCCCTTCTCTGCCGTCATGGCTCCGCCGAAGAAGGGAAGAGGAAAGAAGGCCATACCACCGCCTCGCTCATCGTTGTCAGTGGCCCCCGCCGTTGATCGGCCAATCATAATCAATAAAGAGGGCATGGGCAAGGTCAGCTCGGCCCTGGCCACCATCTTCAACGAATGCGGGAGGACAACGGCCTGGACCGCGTCCCGCTTCTCCATTGACAGGATTGCCACTGAGGTCCGATACTCCGCCGACGCCCTGTGGGCGGGCTTGGTTCCCCCCTTTTCTGATTTCTTCAACGCTGTGCTTTCCCATTATCAGATCCATATGATGCATCTGGGTCCGGAATCCATCACTCTTCTTGCGGTATTCGCCTTCGTTTGTGAGGCAATGATGGGAATCCTTCCTTCGGTTGCCTTGCTGCGCCACTTCTTCTCTCTGCGCCTTGTCGACCCCACCCAATGTTTGGGGTGCGTGAGCTTCGCTGCTGTGCCTGAGACGACGGCTTCAGGAATTGACTTCAGTCTTCCTCCGCCCGCGCCTGGGTTTCGCGAGCGGTGGTTGTATGTGGACGTAGGGGTGCCCAGCCCCCTACCGGCGGAGCCATCCTCGCCTGCTGTCTCCAACTCAGGCTGGGGCCAAGAGACGCTCATGAGCCCCCGACTCGCCTTTGTCTGGCGTCACTTAGAGTTCTTGAGGTCGCTCGGCGTGATGACGCCCAAGGTGGTGAAGGAGTTCCTGCTACACCGTGTTGCCCCTCTCCAGCGCCACTCCCGCCGCATGTGGGCCTTCTGCGGGCGCGAGGACCGTATGAGGCTCCAGGAAGAGGACCTGACGCCTGAAGCGTTGAGGAAGGTGCTCTTGGTCCTGACCGGGGACCCCAACCCGGCAGCATCCAGCAAGGGGGAGCCTTGTTGTACCTCTGTTCGAGCAGGAGAGACTTCGTGAATCAGATGCCCGTCTTTGACGAATGGGGACCGCGCCCCGCCGGCCTCCAAGGGCCTCGCGAGAATCCAGTGGTGGTGGCCGCCCTTCCAGTTGGCCGAGGCGACTCTTCCTCAAGTGGCGGAGTAGGGAGGCATGAGTCTCTGGAGGCCGAGGGTGCCCCCGCCGAGGTGACAGCACCGGGCAGCGCTCATGAGGGAGCGGCCCCTGAGGCCCGTGCTGCCGGGGCCGAGGGCGGCGAGCAGCCACCTGCTGCACCCGCGGCTGAGGCCTCCGAGGCCCCAGCTGCTCTTCTTGGTGAAGCGACCGGCGGCGCGCCTCAGGCAGACGCCCCTGACGCGGGCCGTCTTGACGTTTCCTCCTTGTCACAGGCTGACCCCTGCGCTCAACTCTTGGGCCGCTTCCGCTTGGACTTTGAGGCCCTCCGGAAGAGAAGGGAGGCCCTGGGCGATGACTACCCTTGTCGCCTGCTGAAGCGTAGAAAGTACTTCGCCATCGATTTGTAAGTCATCTCCCTTCCTAGCTGCAGATTCTTCTGTTGCCCTTCCTGATCCTTGCTCCGCAGGGCCCTTCCTTTCGAGCTCACAGAGATGGCTGAGGAGCCATACCTCTCGCCTCCACCCTCTCCGCCGTTTTCGATCGTTACAAGCAGCTGGGCCCCTGTGGTGAGGCCGGTTGGAGAGACGAACCATCCCAAGGTGCAACGCGGCCCCGCGCGCCTCGCGACCTTCCTTTGCGAGCCTTCTCGTGGCATAGCCAGCCTGCCGTGGGCTTCTCGTCTGGTCGTGGACCGTGATTGGCTGGGATACTCCCAGCGCTCTTCACTTGGGGATGGATTGCCTCCAGGTCGGGCTTCTGGCGAGGCGTGCCTGGTCGCCTCAAGGTTGCCAGCCCCCAGCCCCCTGCCCGAAGGGGGAGCGCTGATCTGTGCCCCCCGACGCTTGCTTGGGGCGGATGATGGCGTGGAAGACGTACTCGAACGTGCCCGGGAGCGTCGCGCTCTTCCCCAAGGGTTTCTTCGGAGGGCGGCTGACGCGGTGAGCCTACTTGGTGAAGAGCTTGCTGATGAAGACGCGCGCCTTGAGGCCGAGGGCCTGCGCCTGGTTGCATAGAGGTGCGAGCTGGAGGCGGCTGTCGCCCTCGCGCGCCGTCAGCGCGATCTCGACGATGAGGAGGCCAAGGCGTCGCTGGCGGCCTCTCGGGAGGTGCGTTCCCGGGCCATCGAAGAAGCCCGAGAAGCTGACCTGCGGCGAGAGGCCGCGGAGGAGCGGGCACGGGAACTCCTGGCCCGGTGCCATTCGCTGGAGGAGCAGGTGGAGCTGCGCGAGGCGGCCCTCGTGTCGATGAAGGTGGTCTCCGGCGACCCGGCGGAGCTCCAAAAGCGTGAGGAGGCGCTGACGCTGGAAGCCGCCGAGCGTGCATGCGAGTACGAGCGCCTGGAGATGAGGGAGCGCTCGGTGACACGAGCGGAGGACGATGTCGCAGCACGGGAGACCCGCGTCATGGAGGAGGTCGGACGTCAGGTGGCGACGACGTGCCTGAACCTTGGGCGCGAGTTTGAGGAGAGGCTGGAGTTGATCCAGACCGAAGCCGAAGGTAGGACCACCGTCCTGAGGGCCAAGTTGGAGGAAGCAACGCAGCAGGTTGATGCTTTGCGGGCCACACTTGAGGTGGCGCAGGGGGAGTCAACTACTTCCCGTGCCAAAGTGCTTCTTCTTCGCCAACGGGTGGACGAGGCTGAGGCCGTTGCGCGCGAGAATGCGGATGAGATACATCAGCGGCGGCTCCTGGAACATGAGCACGCCCCCATGCTCACCACGCTTCGGGAGAGAGGCAACACGGCCTTGGGCAACATCTGCGAGGTGGTCGTTGGCGAGCCGCACGCAATCAACTACGCCGGCAACCTTCAGTTCTTCACCGACATAGTGATGCAACTGGAGGCGCGGTCGGTCAGGGCCAACAGGTTGGTGGAGGAGAGGAGCCGCGCCCTGCTCGGGCGCGCCTTTTCCCGTGTCTTTAGCCATCTCCAGAACATGGATCCTCACTTCGACTTCGATGCCGCCATCGCCCCAGTTCCCCAGGCCGTCCGGGGTGACCTGGCGGACTGGGTGGAAGACAACGTGGACGCTCTTGTCAGGGCCTTTGCTTCGGATGATGATGACGCAATCATGGCCACCGATGAGGGCGGCGTGGTGAACGGTCCTGACGCTGCCGACGGTAACGCAGAGGGCGATGGCGAGGCCAGCAACGCCAGCGACAGTTCGGGTGGTGCTCCTGAGGATGCATTGGGGGATTTATCCGACTGACTGCACATTGCTCCTGTTTCCTTACCCTGCATGAATAGAACTCAGGCTTTCGACCTGACGGTTGTAAGAGCATTTTGGGAGGGGGTGCCCCTCATGTAAAGCTTATGTTCAGCGTACTAGTGGATGCTACATCACCCATATGCCCGCGCCAAGTGGTTGGCTAGATGACGAGCCGGTTGGCTAGTTTACCTTTGTCCCATGCGGGTCCTGAGATAATTTGTGGGAGGCTGTGGTGTCTCGAATGCCTCCTGACCGAATTCGTAGGATTTGTAGTGAAAAAAACCCTCCTGAGAGGATATGACGGCGGCAGTCTGGGCTGCACGCAAGCTAGGTCTGACCCGGCTCATGAGGGGCTCACGAGGGGAGGCAGCTGAGGCGAGGTCGTAACCAGAACGCGAGAGATTGCTCGAACGAGACTAAGCACCCCTTCCCCAAACACACGCAAATCTCAAATTCGAATCCAACTTAAATCCAGCGGGGGAAAGCAACGACCAAGGGAAAAGCAATGAAAGCAGAAAAAAGGCCGCGTCTGGCACCTAGTCTAGTCTTGGACGTCTTCTCACCAGCGCAGAGCTAAGTGCTGCCACTAGGCGTGGGAGGGAGCCCCAGGGCCTGAGGCCGGCACCCCTGAGACTCCGGGGCGTGTACAACCCCACTCATTATTACGTGAGAGTGTCACTGGGCGGCGAGCTTCACAGGCACTGGGCCTTCTTCACAGGTACCGACCTTGCTTAATATCGCCAGACGAGGGCCCCGCCTTGCGCCACACTCTAGTGCCATCAACGACGATAGGAAACCAGGACACTGCCGATGGGGTAGAGCGGTCGCCAGCAGTTCCCCCGACGACCACGGGTCCTCCGCCAGGGGCAGGCCCTGAGGCACCTCCCCAGCAGAGGGCCTACCTCCTGGGAACGCCTTGCTCCGAACACCGCGGTGGTGATGTCGGATCCCGGCCCCTCCCCTGCAGCCCCCGATGCCCTCCTCCTGAGGGGTAGGAGACTGCGGGAGCGGGGCAGGTGCTCGTTGTGGCGACCTGCACCTCCTGCGACCCATGATTAGCGCATACCTGCTCCTGAGGAATTAGTGGTACCCGATAATCATCGCTTCCAGCATGGCCGGTGGGGGCGTCCCGGGACTCCTGGAAGAGCTCAGCTTCTGGCGCCTCGTCCCCCCAGCTTGGTCTGAGGAGGGAGCCTTGTTCGCCCTCGCGCGGGTGCCCTTGGTCGATCATGTGAGGCACGTACTCTTCTGGGGCCGTCATCCCCAAGGTCACGCCATAGTGCTCCGCATGCCATGCAGCTCTGCTTGATGTGCCAACCTGGGGGTGGTAGCGCGGCGGCCCACTGGGGCTGTGGGTTGCGACAAGTCCTTCTTCGCTGGCGGGGAGCGGAGTCAGTGCCGTCGTTGGCCCGGTGCTGACGGCTTCGTTGGTGTTGGGGTAGCCTTGGAGCCCGCGGCTGCGTGTGGAGCCCCCGCGTGGGCCGCCCTGGGCCTGAGACGGGAGCTGAGTGCAGAAGGGCTGAGCCCCCGAGCCGGCGAAGCCCAGGAGCTCTGCCACCCGCTCTAGCAGCACGTCGCGTCCGCCTTCCATCAGCCTGCACTGCAGCAGCTCTCGGGCCACCATGAGCGCGGCCCTTGAGCTCGCCTGCTCCCAGCAAGTGTACGGCGTCGTGGCCGCGGCGTGGTTGGAGGCCCTTGCTGCCGACCGCGTCTGTCACGGTTTGAGAGCTGTCGGGGCCTGTCCTCGTCGCCCGCGGCCCGCAGCGCCCTGCGGACCGCGAGCTGCCTGGGGCATGGGGTCGCCCGGGGCGAGCGGCTCTGCGTGGGCGGGCCAAGACGCCCAGGGATCAGGGTTGCCTGCCTGGTCGCCGGACATGGTGATGACGATGCGACGGGACGCAAGGTGGCAGAAGGTGGATCCCGGTGCACCCCTACCTGGCGCGCCAAATGTCGAATTTCGGGTTCCGGCAGACCCTTGAGGTTCGAACACTGGGGTGCGCGCGGAGATTACGCCCTCTGCCTACCTGCTCCTCACCGAATCGCTAGGATCTAAACTACGAAAGAATCAACACAAAGAGACAGGGTTTATACTGGTTAGGGCCACCATTGTGGTGTAATACCCTACTCCAGTGCGTGGTTTGGTGGATTGCCTCTTGGACTGATGATGAACAATACAAGGAAGAATAGCCTCGCGAGGGTCTGTTCTTGGCTGGTGTGATGAACTGCTAGCAGGAGCTCAGTCGCCCTATCTCTCTCTTTCTATCCTAGATGTATGCCAGATACCAGATCATGATCTGATCCTCTACCTTGGGGGTGGCTAGTCCTATTTATAGGCAGAGGCCCTGGGCCTCTCCCCAAATATTGAACCGGAAGGGTGCCAACAATTGGCCATTTTGAAGGGGAACAATGGGTACACTTATCCTGACTAAAGTTGGTCCTCGTGTGTCAAAGGCTCTAGTGGTGACGCCGGCTTGGGCTCCACGGCGACCTCCATCCTACCGTTGGACTGGTCTTGGTCTTGTTGCACTGAAATGGATGCCTTTGCTTGATGCTCTCGCCTGCGCTTGCTCCCCTTGCACCAAAGAGGAAAGGAGGACACTGCGCTGGCTGGCGCCCGACTGGCGCCCTTGGTCGTCATGGCTTGCGTCATGGGCACCTCGCGAGGTACCCCGCCTTGAACTCTTCGCCTCCTCGCGAGCTAGCCTGATGAGGCCGTGCCTGAGGAAGCTCCTTGTCGTCCGCCCCGCGAGGCTTGGCCCCTCGCGAGGGTCTTGAGCCTGTGTTGATGAAGATGGGCTGCGCTGGGCCCCCTTTGAGCCACGCCGCAGGCCGCAGGCAGGCAAGTCTGGGGACCCCCGTTCCCAGAATGCCAACAGTCTTCCTCAGCTCCACGTCGTCCCCTTCCTAGGCCTCGCCGTCGTCCACCGCCGTGGTGCTCTCGGCGCGGCGTGGTCAATGCGGTCAATGACTAACTTCCATCGGAAGAGTACTGTGCGTGGAGAGGCTGACACCTGGGTCCATGGCGGCCGCAAGGAAGTGCCTCCTTATTACGCGCAAAATAATTATTCCTCCACCTGACAGCAGGGACCCATCAGACGGGCCACCAGTATTTCACGAAAAAAACGTTTCCCCCCTGACTGCTGGGACCTACCAGCTACATCTTCGCACGCAAGGAAGTGCGTCCGGGCAAACAAAACCCAAAACTATTCGCCCCCCTGACTACTGGGACCCTCCAGCTACATCTTCGCAGGCAAGGAAGTGCTTGACAGTCGGGACCCACCTGGTCGAAGCGTAAGTAGCATTGTCATTCTAGTCGCGAAAGTGTACGTACATACTGGTCGATGTAGAGGCACGCACGTGTCGTAGTAGAGGCGAGCATGTGTCGATGTAGATGTGCGCACATAGCATGTACACGTACGTACAACGGCGAGGGTGCAAGAAAGAAAATACGGCCACATACGTACATACGGGCAGGGTCTCGAACGCCTACTCGCGCATACGTACATGGCTGGGTCAGAACGGAGAAACAACATCGTCGTCGTGTTCATGGGGAGCCAACCAGCTGGGTCCGAACGGAATGCATGGTCGTGTTCATCAGGAGGGCTTGGACGGAACAGGCGATGGAAACGAGGCCTGGCGTACCACACAATGGAGGAAACGGACCTCCTACATTCGGAACGGGGTCCTGTTCATCGGGAGGGGTGTGGCGTACTGCAAAACGGAGGAAACAGACCTCCTACGGTCGAAACGGGGGTCCTATTGATCTGGAGGGGTGTGGCGTACCGCAAAACGGAGGAGACGGACCTCCTACGGTCGAAACGGGGGTCCTGTTGATCGGGAGGGGTGCGGCGTACCACAAAACGGACGAAACGGACTTGTGTTGGAGTGCTACAGTCGAAATGGGGGTCCTGTTCATTGGGAGGGTGTGGCGTACCGCAAAATGGGACTCCACGGGATACTGTTCATCTCCACCGTCGACCTCCTCTAGCCTCCACGGGCTACCGTCGACCTCCTCCAGCCACCACGGGCTCCTGTTCATCTAGCCTTCACCGTGCACTACTCCACCGGCTACTGTTCGACCACCCCTCCACCTTTTATTGTTCATCCACCCCTCCACCGTCTATTGTTCATCCAGCCCTCCACACCACGGGGTCCTGTTCATCCAGAGGCAACGCCACCGCTCACTGTTCATGCAAACCCCCCCGCAACGCTCACTGTTCATCCAATCGATCGGCTTCAGTTAGCAGCAGTAGTAAAGGAATCACTCCATCGGGTTCAGTTAACAGCAATCGATCGATCGCTTGGGTTCAGTAACGCGTAGCCTGCAGTGCAATCGTTCGGGTTCAATTAGATCCCAACGCCTCACTCGGGTTCATTTAGAGCCAACGCCTCGCACGTGTACGAGAGAAACGCGCATCGCTCGGCCCCCGACCTCCCACCGTAACCGGCAACTCCCCGAAATTTTCCTCCCCCTCGCTTCTACCACGGTTTTTTCCGTCATGTATGGCCCAAAGAATGTCATGCAGCTGCGTTTCCAGCCCGCCCAGGACGAAAAGCCCATTTTCTGTCATGATTTTTTGTCATAGAAGTAGGAGCCCACCACATCTATGATGATACCGGGTTTTGTCACAATTATCGTCATAGAAGTGTCATATGTATGACATAATTGTTTTTCGTTCGGCCCAAAATGTCATGGATGTGTCTTTTTCTGTAGTGAGAATGGAGCTCCTGAGAAACTGAATGATGCAAAATCAGCGACCTCCCAAGGGGAGGATCGCCAGGCACAATGAATATCCTATGTTGGAATTGTCGTGGTGTGGGCAAAGTCGCGACAATTCGAGAGCTTCGCGATTTGCCGAAGCAATTTGCCCCAACAGTGCTATGTATCGTAGAAACTCAGATCTCGAAAGCACGTGTCGAAAATCTTGCTACTACTTTAGGTTTTAATCATGCTTATGCTGTTGGCAGTTCAGGCCGCAGCGGTGGAATCGGTATTTTTTGGAACAATGGAATAAATCTTGATGTTTTTGGTTACTCTCAGTATCATGTTGATGCTAAAGTGTCTATGCCCAACCATAGTGAATGGAGGCTGACATGCGTTTATGGTGAAGCTCAAGTTAGCGAGAGATACAAAACCTGGGATCTTCTCAAATCACTTGTGTCTGCGAGCGCCTTGCCTTGGCTCGGTATAGGTGATCTCAATGAGGTTCTCAATCCTCATGAACACATGGGGACTGGACAGAGAAGGCACACACAAATTCAAGCTTTCCGCGAGGTGGTAGATGTTTGTGCTTTTACAGATCTGGGATATCACGGCAAGCCTTGGACCTTTGAAAAGAAAACTGCAGGGGGAGGATATTGCAGAGTACGTCTCGATCGTGCACTTTCAAACACAGATTGGATGACCGCCTTCCCTCAGGCCCAACTTTCACATGAGACTGCTGCCTCGTCCGACCATTGCCCGCTACGTCTGCAGCTGGAACCACCTACTCCTTGTCAGGTTAAACAGAAGCTATTTAGGTATGAAGTGTACTGGGAACGACACGAAGAATTCGGGCCTTCTTTGGAAGCAATGTGGAGTGGCTCTCCTGCTGGCCAAAACGTCATGCAACTTAGTAAAAAACTGGGCGACCTGTCGGCATCCCTGCGACAGTGGAGCGGGGCGACGATAGGCTGTGTGAGAAAAGAAATTAAATAACTAAAGAAGTGTTGGGGAACGTAGCAGAAATTCAAAATTTTCCTACGAGTCACCAAGATCTATCTATGGAGAGACTAGCAACGAGGGGAAGGAGAGTGCATCTACATACCCTTGTAGATCACTAAGCGGAAGCGTTCAAGAGAACGGGGTTGAAGGAGTCGTACTCGTCGTGATCCAAATCACCGGAGATCCTAGTGCCGAACGGACGGCACCTCCGTGTTCAACACACGTACAGCCCGGTGACATCTCCCATGCCTTGATCCAGCAAGGAGAGAGGGAGAGGTTGAGGAAGACTCCATCCAGCAGCAGCACAACGGCGTGGTGGTGATGGAGGAGCGTGGCGATCCTGCAGGGCTTCGCCAAGCACCGCGGGAGAGGAGGAGAAAGAGAGGTAGGGCTGCGCCAGGGAGAGGTGGAAACTCTTGTGTCTGCAGCCCCAAATACCTCAAGTATATATAGGGGAGAGGGAGGGGGGTGCACCCCCTCTAGGGTTCCCACCCCAAGGGGTGCGGCAGCCCCAAACCCATCTAGGGTGGTGGCCAAGGGGGGAGAGGGGGAAACTTGCCCCCCAAGCAAGGTGGGGCGCCCCCTCCCCAAACCCTAGGCGCCTTGGGCCCTTGTGGGGGGGGGGGCGCACCAGCCCACCTGGGACTGGTCCCCTCCCACACTTGGCCCATGCAGCCCTTTGGGGCCGGTGGCCCCACTTGGTGGACCCCCGGGACCCTCCCGGTGGTCCCAGTACGTTACCGATAACACACGAAACTTTTTCGGTGCCCAAAACAGGACTTCCCATTCCGGAACTCCTCGTGACATCCGGGATCTCATCTGGGACTCCGAACAACATTCGGTAACCACATACAAACTTCCTTTATAACCCTAGCGTCATCGAACCTTAAGTGTGTAGACCCTACGGGTTCGGGAACCATGCAGACATGACCGAGACGTTCTCCGGCCAATAACCAACAGCGGAATCTGGTTACCCATGTTGGCTCCCACATGTTCCATGATGATCTCATCGGATGAACGACGATGTCAAGGACTCAATCAATCCCGTATACAATTCCCTTTGTCTAGCGGTATTGTACTTGCCCGAGATTCGATCGTCGATATGCCGGTACCTTGTTCAATCTCGTTACAGGAAAGTCTCTTTACTCATTCCGTAACACATCATCCCGTGATCAACCCCTTGGTCACATTGTGCACATTATGATGATGTCCTACCGAGTGGGCCCAGAGATACCTCTCCGTCACACGGAGTGACAAATTCCAGTCTCCATTCGTGCCGTCCCAACAGACACTTTCGAAGATACCCGTAGTGTACCTTTATAGCCACCCAGTTACGTTGTGAAGTTTGGTACAACAAAAGCATTCCTACGGTATCCGGGAGTTGCACAATCTCATGGTCTAAGTAAAAGATACTTGACATTAGAAAAGCTTTAGCATACGAACCACACGATCTTTGTGCTAGGCTTAGGATTGGGTCTTGTCCATCACATCATTCTCCTAATGATGTGATCCCGATATCAACGACATCCAATGTCCATGGTCAGGAAACCGTAACCATCTATTGATCAACGAGCTAGTCAACTAGAGGCTTACTAGGGACATGGTGTTGTCTATGTACCCACACATGTATCTGAGTTTCCTATCAATACAATTATAGCATGGATAATAAACGATTATCATGAACAAGGAAATATAATAATAACTAATTTATTATTGCCTCTAGGGCATATTTCCAACAGTCTCCCACTTGCACTAGAGTCAATAATCTAGTTCACATCGCCATGTGATTAACATTGACAGGTCACATCGCCATGTGACCAACATCCAAAGAGTTACTAGTGTCACTAAACTAGTTCACATCATCATGTGATTAAGACTCAATGAGTTTAGGGGTTTGATCATGTTTTGCTTGTGAGAGAGGTTTTAGTCAACTGGTCTGCAACATTCAGATCTGTATGTACTTTGCAAATCTCTAGGTCGAATTGTAAATGCTGCTTCCACGCTCTACTTGGAGCTATTCCAAATGGCTGTTCCACTATACGTATCCGGCTTCTCTACTCAGAGCTATCCGGATAGTTGTTAAGGCTTGCATCGACGTAACCCTTTACGTCGAACTCTTTATCACCTCCATAATCGAGAAACATATCCTTATTCCTCTAAGGATAATTTTGACCGCTATCTGGTGATCCACTCCTTGATCACCTTTGTACCCTCTTGCCAGATATGTAGCAAGGCACACATCAGGTGCGGTACACAGCATAGCATACTGTAGAGCCTACGTCTAAAGCATAGGGGACGACCTTCATCCTTTCTCTCTTTTCTGCCGTGGTCGAGCTTTAAGTCTTAACTTCATACCTTACAACTTAGGCAAGAACTCCTTCTTTGACTGATCCATCTTGTGCACCTTCAAGATCATGTCAAGGTATATGCTCATTTGAAAGTACCATTAAGAGTTTTTGATCTATCCTCATAGATCTTTTTTTTGAGATCTGAAGTAGACAGGCCTACTCAGAAGGACTAGGATATTCAGATATCAGAAGGGATCTTAATCTAGACGGGACATTCGCAATCAACTGAATATCTCCATCACTCCTAGTCATTGCTACCAGGTTGTGAGCCAGGGAATTTCTGCTCCTTTCCACCTATCTAACAGAGCTCTCCGAGAAAGAACACATGGCCTGGCGGATATCCATCATGATTCCGTAGTAGGGACAGCACGTGGGAGTCTGCATTAGCAATTCCTTGACAATGAATTGGTTGTCCGTCTCAATGACAACACGTCCATTTGAGAACTTGGTCAGCTCCTTGATGCCAGCGAGAACAGCTCTGGCCTCGGCCTCTTCCATGCTACTGCATAAAGGCAGTTTTTTGCAGCAAGAGAAGAGTACAACGCCCCTGGAGTCACGGGCAACAGCACCAGTAGAACTCTCTCCTGTTTCGGCCCAAAAAGCCGCATCGGTGTTGAGTTTGACAGTACCATGCGCTGGAGGACTCCACTTCATATCCCGGGCATGTGGCAAACCCATTTTGGTTATCTCTTTGACATTGGTGTTCTTCCCTCCCGTCCACTCAGCTGAAGTTTCTGCATTTCTCAGCTCCTCCTCATACTGTGTTAGGAAGTGAACCGATCGTCCGATTGTTTCCCTACCTTCATTGCGCACACAGTCTTCCCGGAGAAACCAACTACGCCAGATAAGCAAAAGGATTCTTGCTCGCATGTCCTCGTTAACAGAGTCCAAGAGCACTTGTAGCCAATCGTCACCTGTATGCCTGAACTTTTGTTCCGGTGGTAGATCCCAGGTTTCTCTCATGGCTGCTCTTAGGCCCCTACTCTTTGTGCACATGATCACTGCATGGTACTCATCCTCAATGCCATTCCCACAGATGTTACAAATGGCATCCGTCTCCAGAGTTCTTTTCCACTTGTTTTCCTTTGTTGCTAGCATGTTCGTAGCCACCCTCCATCCAAAAATTCTGATCTTCCTGGGGACTTTGGCTTTCCAGATCAGGTCCCATATGCTACAATCATTTGGATCCATAGAAGAGTTTGAAGGGTTCTGGGCCATCTGGGGGAGCCCAGCAGCAGCCAATTTATCCTCATAGATCTTGATGCTCAATGTTCAAGTAGCTTAATCCAGGTTTTCTATTCAAAAACACCTTTTAAATAACCCTATATGCTTTCCAGAAATTCTACATCATTTTTGATCAACAATATGTCAACAACATATACTCATCAGAAATTCTATAGTGCTCCCACTCACTTCTTTGGAAATACAAGTTTCTCATAAACTTTGTATAAACCCAAAATCTTTGATCATCTTATCAAAGTGCATATTCCAACTCCGAGATGCTTACTCTAGTCTATGGAAGGATCGCTGGAGCTAGCATACCTTTTAGCATCCTTAGGATCGACAAAACCTTTCTGATTGTATCACATACAACCTTTCCTTACGTAAACTGGTAAGGAAACTCGTTTTGACATCCATCTGCTAGATTTCATAAATGCAGGTAATGCTAACATGATTCCGACGGACTTAAGCATCGCTACGGATGAGAAAATCTCTTCGTAGTCAACTCCTTTAACTTGTGAAAAACTCTTCACCACAAGTCGAGCTTCATAGACGGTGACATTACCGTCCACGTCCATCTTCTTCTTAAAGATCCATTTATCTCAATGGCTTGCCGATCATCGGGCAAGTCCACCAAAGTCCATGCTTTGTTCTGATACATGGATCCTATCCTGGATTTCATGGCTTATAACCATTTGTCGGAATTTGGGCCCACCATCGCTTCTCCATAGCTCGTAGGTTCATTGTTGTTTAGCAACATGACCTTCAAGACAGGATTACTGTACCATGCTAAAGTAGTACGCATCCTTGTCACCCTACGAGGTACGGTAGTGACTTGATCCAAAACTTCATGATCACTATCATAAGCTTCTACTTCAATTGGTGTAGGCGCCACAGGAACAACTTCCCGTGCCCTGCTACACACTTATTGAAGTGACAGTTCAATAACCACATCAAGTCTCCACCATCCTCCCACTCAATTCTCGCGACAAACCTTTCCTCGAGAAAGGACCCGATTCAAGAAACAATCCCTATTGCTTTTGGATCTGAATTAGGAGGTATACCCAACTGTTTTGGGTGTCCTATGAAGATGCATTTTATCTGCTTTGGGTTCGAGCTTATCAACCTGAAACTTTTCACGTAAGCGTCGCAGCCCCAAACTTTTAAGAAACGACAACTTAGGTCTCTCCAAACCATAGTTCAAATGGTGTCGTCTCAACGGAATTACGTGGTGCCCTATAAAGTGAGTGCGGTTGTCTCTAATGCCTAACCCATGAACGATAGTGGTAATTCGATAAGAGACATCATGGTACGCACCATATCCAATAGGGTGCAACTATGATGTTCGGACACACCATCACACTATTGTGTTCCAGGCGGTACTAATTGTGAAACAATTTCCACAATGTCTTAATTGCGTGGCAAAGCTCGTAACTTAGATACTCATCTCTATGATCATATCATAGACATTTGATCCTCTTGTCACGATGATCTTCAACTTCACTCTGAAATTACTTGAACCTTTCAATGATTCAGACTTGTGTTTCATCAAGTAAATACACTTAGCATCTACTCAAATCATTAGTGAAGTAAGAACATAACGATATCCACTGCGTGCCTCGGCACTCATTGGACAGCACACATCAAAATGTATTACTTCCAACAAGTTGCTATCTTGTTCCATCTTACTGAAAACGAGGTTTTTTAGTCATCTTGCCCATGTGGTATGATTTGCATGTCTCAAGTGGTTCAAAATCAAGTGAGTCCAAACGATCCATCTGCATGGAGTTTCTTCATGCATACATACCAATAGACATGGTTTGCATGTCTCAAACTTTTAAAAAACGAGGGAGTCCAAAGATCCATCAACATGGAGCTTCTTCATGCGTTTTTATGACTTACATGGCAGTGCCACAAGTAGGTGGTACTATCATTACTATCTTGTATCTTTTGGCATGAACATGTGTATCACTACAATCGAGATTCAATAAACCATTCATTTTAGGTGCAATACCATTGAAGGTATTATTCAAAAGCCAGAGTAACCATTATTCTCCTTAAATGAATAACCGTATTGCGATAGACATAATCCAATCATGTCTATGCTCAACGCAAACACCAAATAACAATTATTTAGGTTTAACACCAATCTCGATGGTAGAGGGAGTATACGATGCTTGATCATATCTACTTGGAAACAGTTCCAACACATATTGTCATCTCATTTTTAGCTAGTCTCCGTTTATTCCGTAGCCTTTTATTTCGAGTTACTAACACTTAGCAACCGAACCGGTATCTAATACCCCGGTGCTACTAGGAGTAGTAGTAAAGTACACATTAACTTAATGTATATCCAATATACTTCTATCGACCTTGTCAGCCTTCTCATCTACCAAGTATCTAGGGTAATTCTGCTCCAGTGGCTGTTCCCCTTATTACAGAAGCACTTAGTCTCGGGTTTGGGTTCAACCTTGGGTTTCTTCATTAGAGTAGCAGCTGATTTGCTGTTTCATGAACTATCCCTTCTTGCCCTTGCCCTTCTTGAAACTAGTGGTTGGAGGACATTGCGCTGGCTGGCGCCCGACTGGCGCCCTTGGTCGTCATGGCTTGCGTCATGGGCACCTCGCGAGGTACCCCGCCTTGAATTCTCCGCCTCCTCGCGAGCTAGCCTGATGAGGCCATGCCTGAGGAAGCTCCTTGTCATCCGCCCCGCGAGGCTTGGCCCCTCACGAGAGTCTTGAGCCTGTGTTGATGAAGATGGGCTGTGCTGGGCCCCCTTTGAGCCACACCGCAGGCCGCAGGCAGGCAAGTCTGGGGACCCCCGTTCCCAGAACACCGACAGTAGCCCCTGGGCCCACGGCGCGTCCGGACTTGGCCGAGCAGAGAGGCGAAAGGGCAAGTGCGAAGCGTCGCGGGCCCTAACAGCCTGCGGCCTTGGGTGCTGCGTGGCGGTTGATTGGACGTGGGCGGCACCGTTCCCCCACACTTCCTTATTTTATGCAATGCTAGGCAGACTCGTAGCCGCACACAGCTGCTCCCCTTTTCCATTGCTTGAGTGCTCTCTGTTCTTTCTCCTCTCGAGCTCCAGTTTCCGCATCCAATCCAATCTCGAACCTCCCCCCCCCTTCTCTGCCATCATGGCTCCGTCGAAGAAATGAAGAGGAAAGAAGGCCATGCCGCCGCCTCGCTCATCGTCGTCGGCGGGCCCCGCCGTCGATCGGCCAATCATAATGAATAGAGAGGGCATGGGCAAGGTCAGCTCGGCCCTGGCCACCATCTTCAACGAATGCGGGAGGACAACAGCCTGGCCCATGTCCCGCTTCTCCATTGACAGGATTGCCACTGAGGTCCGATACTCCGCCGACGCCCTGTGGGCGGGATTGGTTCCCCCCTATTCTGATTTCTTCAACGCCATGCTTTCCCATTATCAGATCCATATGATGCATCTGGGTCCCGAATCCATCACTCTTCTTGCGGTATTCACCTTCGTTTGTGAGGCAATGATGGGCATCCTTCCTTCGGTTGCTTTGCTGCGCCACTTCTTCTCTCTGCGCCTTGTCGACCCCACCCAATGTTTGGGGTGCGTGAGCTTCACCGCTGTGCCTGAGACGGCAGCTTCAGGAATTGACTTCAGTCTTCCTCCACCCGCGCCTGGGTTTCGCGAGCGGTGGCTGTATGTGGACGTAGGGGTGCCCAGCCCCCTGCCGACGGAGCCATCCTCGCTTGCTGTCCCCAACTCAGGCTGGGGCCAAGAGACGCTCATGAGCCCCCGACTCGCCTTTGTTTGGCGTCGCTTAGAGTTCTTGAGGTCGCTCGGCGTGACGGCGCCCAAGGTGGTGAAGGAGTTCCTGCTACATCGTGTTGCCCCTCTCCAGCGCCACTCCCGCCGCATGTGGGCCTTCAGCGGGCGCGAGGACCGTATGAGGCTCCAGGAAGAGGACCTGACGCCTGAAGCGTTGAGGAAGGTGCTCTTGGTCCTGACCGGGGACCCCAACCCCGGCAGCATCCAGCAAGGGGGAGCCTTGTTGTACCTCTGTTCGAGTAGGAGAGACTTCGTGAATCAGATGCCCGTCTTTGACGAATGGGGACCGCGCCCCGCCGGCCTCCAAGGGCCTCGCGAGAATCCAGTGGTGGTGGCCGCCCTTCCAGTTGGCCGAGGCGACTCTTCCTCAAGTGGCGGAGTAGGGAGGCATGAGCCTCCGGAGGCTGAGGGTGCCCCCGCCGAGGTGACTGCACCGGGCAGCGCTCATGAGGGAGCGGCCCCTGAGGCCCGTGCTGTCGGGGCCGAGGGCGGCGAGCAGCCACCTGCTGCGCCCGCTGCTGAGGCCTCCGAGGCCCCAGCTGCTCTTCTTGGTGAAGCGACCGGCGGCGCGCCTCAGGCAGACGCCCCTGACGCGGGCCATCTTGACGTTTCCTCCTTGTCACAGGCTGACCCCTGCGCTCAACTCTTGGGCCGCTTTCGCATGGAATTTGAGGCCCTCCGGAAGAGAAGGGAGGCCCTGGGCGACGACTACCCTTGTCGCCTGCTGAAGCGTAGAAAGTACTTCGCCATCGATGAGTAAGCCTTCTCCCTTCCTAGCTGCAGATTCTTCTGTTGCGCTTCCTGATCCTTGCTTCGCAGGGCCCTTCCTTCCGATCTCACAGAGATGGCAGAGGAGCCATCCCTCTCGCCTCCACCCTCTCCACCGTCTTCGATCGTTCCAAGCAGCTGGGCCCCTGTGGTGAGGCCGGTTGGAGAGACGAACCATCCCGAGGCGCAATGCGGCCCCGCGCGCCTCGCGACCTTCCTTCGCGAGCCTTCTCGTGGCATAGCCAGCCTGCCGTGGGCTTCTCGTCTGGTCGTGGACCATGATTGGCTGGGATACTCCCAGCGCTCTTCACTTGGGGATGGATTGGCTCCAGGCCGGGCTTCTGGCGAGGCGTGCCCGGTCGCCTCAAGGGTGCCAGCCCCCAGCCCCCTGCCCGAAGGGGGAGCGCTGATCCATGCCCCCCGGCGCTTGCTTGGGGCGGATGATGGCGTGGAAGACGTACTCGAATGCGCCCGGGAGCGTCGCGCTCTTCCCCAAGGGTTTCTTCGGAGGGCGGCTGACGCGATGAGCCTGCTTGGTGAAGAGCTTGCTGATGAAGACGTGCGCCTTGAGGCCGAGGGCCTGCGCCTGGTTGCATAGAGGTGCGAGCTGGAGGCGGCTGTCGCCCTCGTGCGCCGTCAGCGCGATCTCGACGATGAGGAGGCCAAGGTGTCGCTGGCGGCCTCTCGGGAGGTGCGTTCCCGGGCCATCGAAGAAGCCCGGGAATCTGACCTGCGGCGAGAGGCCGCGGAGGAGCGGGCACGGGAACTCCTGGCCCGGTGCCATTCGCTGGAGGAGCAGGTGGAGCTGCGCGAGGCGGCCCTCGCGTCGATGAAGGTGGTCTCCGGCGACTCGGCGGAGCTCCAGAAGCGTGAGGAGGCGCTGACGCTGGAAGCCGCCGAGCGTGCACGCGAGTACGAGCGCCTGGAGATGAGGGAGTGCTCGGTGACACGGGCGGAGGACGATGTCGCTGCACGGGAGACCCACGTCACGGAGGAGGTCGGACGTCGGGTGGCGACGACGCGCCTGAACCTTGGGCGCGAGTTTGAGGAGAGGCTGGAGTTGATCCAGACCGAAGCCGAAGGTAGGACCACCGTCCTGAGGGCCAAGCTGGAGGAAGCAACGCAGCAGGTTGATGCTTTGCGGGCCACACTTGAGGTGGCGCAGGGGGAGTCAACTACTTCCCGTGCCGAAGTGCTTCTTCTTCGCCAATGGGTGGACGAGGCTGAGGCCGTTGCGCGCGAGAATGCGGATGAGATACGTCAGCGGCGGCTCCTGGAACATGAGCACGCCCCCATGCTCACCATGCTTCGGGAGAGAGGCAACACGGCCTTGGGCAACATCTGCGAGGCGGTCGTTGGCGAGCCGCACACAATCAACTACGCCGGCAACCTTCAGTTCTTCACCGACATAGTGACGCAGCTGGAGGCGCGGTCGGTCAGGGCCAACAGGTTGGTGGAGGAGAGGAGCCGCGCCCTGCTCGGGCGCGCCTTTTCCCGTGTCTTTAGCCATCTCCAGAACATGGATCCTCACTTCGACTTCGATGCCGCCATCGCCCCAGTTCCCCAGGCCGTCCGGGGTGACCTGGCGGACTGGGTGGAAGACAACGTGGACGCTCTTGTCAGGGCCTTTGCTTCGGATGATGATGACGCGATCGTGGCCACCGACGAGGGCGGCGTGGTGAACGGTCCTGACGTCGCCGACGGTAACGCAGAGGGCGATGGCGAGGCCAGCAACGCCAGCGACAGTTCGGGTGGTGCTCCTGAGGATGCATTGGGGGATTTATCCGACTGACTGCACATTGCTCCTGTTTCCTTACCCTGCATGAATAGAACTCAGGCTTTCGACCTGATGGTTGTAAGAGCATTTTGGGAGGGGGTGCCCCTCATGTAAAGCTTATGTTCAGCGTACTAGTGGATGCTACATCACCCATATGCCCGCGCCAAGTAGTTGGCTAGATGACGAGCCGGTTGGCTAGTTTACCTTTGTCCCATGCGGGTCCTGAGATAATTTGTGGGAGGCTGTGGTGTCTCGAATGCCTCCTGACCGAATTCGTAGGATTTGCAGTGAAAAAAACCCTCCTGAGAGGATATGACGGCGGCAGTCTGGGCTGCACGCAAGCTAGGTCTGACCCAGCTCGTGAGGGGCTCACGAGGGGAGGCAGCTGAGGCGAGGTCGTAACCAGAACGCGAGAGATTGCTCGAACGAGACTAAGCACCCTTTCCCCGAACACACGCAAATCTCAAATTCGAATCCAACTTAAATCCAGCGGGGGAAAGCAACAACCAAGGGAAAAGCAATGAAAGCAGAAAAAAGGCCGTGTCTGGCACCTAGTCTAGTATTGGACGTCTTCTCACCAGCGCGGAGCTAAGTGCTGCCACTGGGCGTGGGAGGGAGCCCCAGGGCCTGAGGCCGGCACCCCTGAGACTCCGAGGCATGTACAACCCCACTCATTATTACGTGAGAGTGTCATGGGGCGGCGAGCTTCACAGGCACTGGGCCTTCTTCACAGGTACCGACCTTGCTTCATATCGCCAGACGAGGGCCCCGCCTTGCGCCACACTCTAGTGCCATCAACGACAACAGGAAATTAGGACGCTGCCGATGGGGTAGAGCGGTCGCCAGCAGTTCCCCCGACGACCATGGGTCCTCTGCCCGGGGCAGGCCCTGAGGCACCTCCCCAGCGGAGGGCCTACCTCCTGGGAACGCCTTGCTCCGAACACCGCGGTGGTGATGTCGGATCCCGGCCCCTCCTCTGCAGCCCCCGATGCCCTCCTCCTGAGGGGTAGGAGACTACGGGAGCGGGGCAGCTGCTCGTTGTGGCGACCTGCACCTCCTGCGACCCATGATTAGCGCATACCTGCTCCTGAGGAATTAGTGGTACCCGATAATCATCGCTTCCAGCATGGCCAGTGAGGGCGTCCCGGGACTCCTGGAAGAGCTCAGCTTCTGGCGCCTCGTCCCCCCAGCTTGGTCTGAGGAGCGAGCCTTGTTCGCCCTCGCACGGGTGCCCTTGGTCCATCATGTGAGGCACGTACTCTTCTGGGGCCGTCATCCCCAAGGTCACGCCATAGTGCTCCGCGTGCCATGCAGCTCTGCTTGATGTGCCAACCTGGGGGTGGTAGCGCGGCGGCCCACTGGGGCCGTGGGTTGCAACAAGTCCTTCTTCACTGGCGGGGAGCGGAGTCAGTGCCGTCGTTGGCCCGGTGCTGACGGCTTCGTTGGTGTTGGGGTAGCCTTGGAGCCCGCGGGTGCGCGTGGAGCCCCCGCGTGGGCCGCCCTGGGCCTGAGACGGGAGCTGAGTGCAGAAGGGGTGAACCCCCGAGCCGGCGAAGCCCAGGAGCTCTGCCACCTGCTCTAGCAGCACGTCGCGGCCGCCTTCCATCAGCCTGCACTGCAGCAGCTCTCGGGCCACCGTGAGCGCGGCCCTTGAGTTCGCCTGCTCCCGGCGAGTGTACGGCGTCGTGGCCGCGGCGTGGTTGGAGGCCCTTGCTGTCGACCGCGTCTGTCGCGGTGTGAGAGCTGTCGGGGCCTGTCTTCGTCGCCCGCGGCCCGCAGCGCCCTGTGGACCGTGAGCTGCCTGGGACATGGGGTCGCCCGGGGCGAGCGGCTCTGCGTGGGCGGGCCAAGCCGCCCAGGGATCAGGGTTGCCCGCCTGGTCGCCGGACATAGTGATGACGATGCGACGGGACGCAAGGTGGCAGAAGGTGGATCCCGGCGCACCCCTACCTGGCACGCCAAATGTCGGATTTCGGGTTCCGACAGACCCTTGAGGTTCGAACACTGGGGTGCGCGCGGAGATTACGCCCTCTGCCTACCTGCTCCTCACCGAATCGCTAGGATCTAAACTACGAAAGAATCAGCACAAAGAGACGGGGTTTATACTGGTTCAGGCCACCATTGTGGTGTAATACCCTACTCCAGTGCGTGGTGTGGTGGATTGCCTCTTGGGATGATGATGAACAATACAAGGAAGAATAGCCTCGCGAGGGTCTGTTCTTGGCTGGTGTGATGAACTGCTAGCAGGAGCTCAGTCGCCCTATCTCTCTCTTTCTATCCTAGATGTATGCCAGATACCAGATCATGATCTGATCCTCTACCCTGGGGGTGGCTAGTCCTATTTATAGGCAAAGGCCCTGGGCCTCTCCCCAAATATTGAACGGGAAGGGCGCCAACAATTGGCCATTTTGAAGGGGAACAATGGGTACACTTATCCTGACTAAAGTTGGTCCTCGTGTGTCAAAGGCTCTAGTGGTGACGCTGGCTTGGGCTCAACGGCGACCTCCATCCTACCGTTGGACTGGTCTTGGTCTTGTTGCACCGAAATGGATACCTTTGCTTGATGCTCTCGCCTATGCTTGCTCCCCTTGCACCAAAGAGGAAAGGAGGACACTGCGCTGGCTGGCGCCTGATTGGCGCCCTTGGTCGTCATGGCTTGCATCATGGGCACCTCGCGAGGTACCCCGACTTGAACTCTCCGCCTCCTCGCGAGCTAGCCTGATGAGGCCGTGCCTAAGGAAGCTCCTTGTCGTCCGCCCCGCGAGGCTTGGCCCCTCGCGAGGGTCTTGAGCCTGTGTTGATGAAGATGGGCTGCGCTGGGCCCCCTTTGAGCCACGCCGCAGGCCGCAGGCAGGCAAGTCTGGGGACCCCCGTTCCCAGAACGCCAACAGTCTTCCTCAGCTCCGCGTCGTCCCCTTCCTAGGCCTCACCTTCGTCCACCGCCGTGGTGCTCTCGGCGCGGCGTGGTCAATCCGGTCAACGACTAACTTCCATCGGAAGAGTACTGTGCGTGGAGAGGCTGACAGCTGGGTCCATGGCAGCCGCAAGGAAGTGCCTCCTTATTACGCGCAAAATAATTATTCCTCCACCTGACAGCAGGGACCCACCGGACGGGCCACCAGTATTTCATGAAAAAAACGTTTCCCCCCTGACTACTGGGACCCACCAACTACATCTTCGCATGCAAGGAAGTGCGTCCGGGCAAACAAAACCCAAAACTATTCGCCCCCCTGACTGCTGGGACCCTCCAGCTACATCTTCGCAGGCAAGGAAGTGCTTGACAGTCGGGACCCACCTGGTCGAAGCGTAAGTAGCATTGTCATTCTAGTCGCGAAAGTGTACGTACATACTGGTCGATGTAGAGGCATGCACGTGTCGTAGTAGAGGCGAGCATGTGTCGATGTAGATGTGCGCACGTAGCATGTACACGTACGTACAGCGGCGAGGGTGCAAGAAAGAAAATACGACCACGTACGTACATACGGGCAGGGTCTCGAACGCCTACTCGCGCATACGTATATGGCTGGGTCAGAACGGAGAAACAGCGTCGTCGTCATGTTCATGGGGAGCCAACCGGCTGGGTCCGAACGGAATGCGTGGTCGTGTTCATCAGGAGGTCTTGGACGGAACAGGCGATGGAAACGAGGCCTGGTGTACCACACAATGGAGGAAACGGACCTCCTGCATTCGGAACGGGGTCCTGTTGATCGGGAGGGGTGTGGCGTACTGCAAAACGGAGGAAACGGACCTCCTACAGTCGAAACGGGGGTCCTATTGATCGGGAGGGGTGTGGCGTACCGCAAAACGGAGGAGACGGACCTCCTACGGTCGAAATGGGGGTCCTGTTGATCGGGAGGGGTGCGGCGTACCACAAAACGGACGAAACAGACTTGTGTTGGAGCGCTACGGTCGAAACGGGGGTCC
>NC_057813.1:744110681-744130065 GCF_018294505.1 Triticum aestivum
ACTGTTCATCCAATCGATCGGCTTCAGTTAGCAGCAGTAGTAAAGGAATCGCTCCATCGGGTTCAGTTAACAGCCATCGATCGATCGCTCGGGTTCAGTAACGCGTAGCCTGCAGTGCAATCGCTCGGGTTCAGTTAGATCCCAACGCCTCACTCGGGTTCAGTTAGAGCCAACGCCTCGCACGTGTACGAGAGAAACGCGCATCACTCGGCCCCCGACCTCCCACCGTAACCGGCAACTCCCCGAAATTTTCCTCCCCCTCGCTTCTACCACAGTTTTTTCCGTCACGGACGGCCCAAAGAATGTCATGCAGCTGCGTTTCCAGCCCGCCCAGGACGAAAAGCCCATTTTCTGTCATGATTTTTTGTCATAGAAGTAGGAGCCCACCACATCTATGATGATACCGGGTTTTGTCACAATTATCGTCATAGAAGTGTCATATGTATGACATAATTGTTTTTTGTTCGGCCCAAAATGTCACGGATATGTCTTTTTTTGTAGTGAGAATGGAGCTCCTGAGAAACTGAATGATGCAAAATCAGCGACCTCCCAAGGGGAGGATCGCCAGGCACAATGAATATCCTATGTTGGAATTGTCGTGGTGTGGGCAAAGTCGCGACAATTCGAGAGCTTCGCGATTTGCCGAAGCAATTTGCCCCGACAGTGCTATGTATCGTAGAAACTCAGATCTCGAAAGCACGTGTCGAAAATCTTGCTACTACTTTAGGTTTTAATCATGCTTATGCTGTTGGCAGTTCAGGCCGCAGCGGTGGAATCGGTATTTTTTGGAACAATGGAATAAATCTTGATGTTTTTGGTTACTCTCAGTATCATGTTGATGCTAAAGTGTCTATGCCCAACCATAGTGAATGGAGGCTGACATGCGTTTATGGTGAAGCTCAAGTTAGCGAGAGATACAAAACCTGGGATCTTCTCAAATCACTTGTGTCTGCGAGCGCCTTGCCTTGGCTCTGTATAGGTGATCTCAATGAGGTTCTCAATCCTCATGAACACATGGGGACTGGACAGAGAAGGCACACACAAATTCAAGCTTTCCGCGAGGTGGTAGATGTTTGTGCTTTTACAGATCTGGGACTTCACAGCAAGCCTTGGACCTTTGAAAAGAAAACTGCAGGGGGAGGATATTGCAGAGTACGTCTCGACCGTGCACTTTCAAACACAGATTGGATGACTGCCTTCCCTCAGGCCCAACTTTCACACGAGACTGCTGCCTCGTCCGACCATTGCCCGCTACGTCTGCAGCTGGAACCACCTACTCCTTCTCAGGTTAAACAGAAGCTATTTAGGTATGAAGTGTACTGGGAACGACACGAAGAATTCGGGCCTTCTTTGGAAGCAATGTGGAGTGGATCTCCTGCTGGCCAAAACGTCATGCAACTTAGTAAAAAACTGGGCGACCTGTCGGCATCACTGCGACAGTGGAGCGGGGCGACGATAGGCTGTGTGAGAAAAGAAATTAAAAAACTAAAGAAGTGTTGGGGAACGTAGCAGAAATTCAAAATTTTCCTACGAGTCACCAAGATCTATCTATGGAGAGACTAGCAACAAGGGGAAGGAGAGTGCATCTACATACCCTTGTAGATCGCTAAGCGGAAGCGTTCAAGAGAACGGGGTTGAAGGAGTCGTCCTCGTCGTGATCCAAATCACCGGAGATCCTAGTGCCGAACGGACGGCACCTCCGTGTTCAACACACGTACAGCCCGGTGACATCTCCCATGCCTTGATCCAGCAAGGAGAGAGGGAGAGGTTGAGGAAGACTCCATCCAGCAGCAGCACAATGGCGTGGTGGTGATGGAGGAGCGTGGCGATCCTGCAGGGCTTCGCCAAGCACCGCGGGAGAGGAGGAGAAAGAGAGGTAGGGCTGCGCCAGGGAGAGGTGGAAACTCTTGTGTCTGCAGCCCCAAATACCTCAAGTATATATAGGGGAGAGGGAGGGGGTGCGCCCCCTCTAGGGTTCCCACCCCAAGGGGTGCGGCAGCCCCAAACCCATCTAGGGTGGTGGCCAAGGGGGGGAGAGGGGGAAACTTGCCCCCCAAGCAAGGTGGGGCGCCCCCTCCCCAAACCCTAGGCGCCTTGGGCCCTTGTGGGGGGGGGGGCGCACCAGCCCACCTGGGGCTGGTCCCCTCCCACACTTGGCCCATGCAGCCCTTTGGGGCCGGTGGCCCCACTTGGTGGATCCCCGGGACCCTCCCGGTGGTCCTGGTACGTTACCGATAACACCCGAAACTTTTCCGGTGCCCAAAACATGACTTCCCATATATAAATCTTCACCTCTGGACCATTCCGGAACTCCTCGTGACATCCGGGATCTCATCTGGCACTCCGAACAACATTCGGTAACCACATACAAACTTCCTTTATAACCCTAGCGTCATCGAACCTTAAGTGTGTAGACCCTACGGGTTCGGGAACCATGCAGACATGACCGAGACGTTCTCCGGCCAATAACCAACAGCGGGATCTGGATACCCATGTTGGCTCCCACATGTTCCATGATGATCTCATCGGGTGAACGACGATGTCAAGGACTCAATCAATCCAGTATACAATTCCCTTTGTCTAGCGGTATTGTACTTGCCCGAGATTCGATCGTCGGTATGCCGGTACCTTGTTCAATCTCGTTACCGGCAAGTCTCTTTACTCATTCCGTAACACATCATCCCGTGATCAACCCCTTGGTCACATTGTGCACATTATGATGATGTCCTACCGAGTGGGCCCAGAGATACCTCTCCGTCACACGGAGTGACAAATCCCAGTCTCGATTCGTGCCAACCCAACAGACACTTTCGAAGATACCCGTAGTGTACCTTTATAGCCATCCAGTTACGTTGTGACATTTGGTACACCCAAAGAATTCCTACGGTATCTGGGAGTTGCACAATCTCATGGTCTAAGGAAAATATACTTGACATTAGAAAGGCTTTAGCATACGAACCACACGATCTTTGTGCTAGGCTTAGGATTGGGTCTTGTCCATCACATCATTCTCCTAATGATGTGATCCCGATATCAACGACATCCAATGTCCATGGTTAGGAAACCGTATCCATCTATTGATCAACGAGCTAGTCAACTAGAGGCTTACTAGGGACATGGTGTTGTCTATGTACCCACACATGTATCTGAGTTTCCTATCAATACAATTATAGCATGGATAATAAACGATTATCATGAACAAGGAAATATAATATTAACTAATTTATTATTGCCTCTAGGGCATATTTCCAACAGTCTCCCACTTGCACTAGAGTCAATAATCTAGTTCACATCGCCATGTGATTAACATTGACAGGTCACATCGCCATGTGACCAACATCCAAAGAGTTTACTAGTGTCACTAAACTAGTTCACATCATCATGTGATTAAGACTCAATGAGTTTTGGGGTTTGATCATGTTTTGCTTGTGAGAGAGGTTTTAGTCAACTGGTCTGCAACATTCAGATCTGTATGTACTTTGCAAATCTCTAGGTCATATTGTAAATGCTGCTTCCACGCTCTACTTGGAGCTATTCCAAATGGTTGTTCCACTATACGTATCCGGCTTCTCTACTCAGAGCTATCCGGATAGGTGTTAAGGCTTGCATCGACGTAACCCTTTACGTCGAACTCTTTATCACCTCCATAATCGAGAAACATATCCTTATTCCTCTAAGGATAATTTTGACCGCTATCTGGTGATCCACTCCTTGATCACCTTTGTACCCTCTTGCCAGATATGTAGCAAGGCACACATCAGGTGTGGTACACAGCATAGCATACTGTAGAGCCTACGTCTAAAGCATAGGGGACGACCTTCATCCTTTCTCTCTTTTCTGCCATGGTCGAGCTTTAAGTCTTAACTTCATACCTTACAACTTAGGCAAGAACTCCTTCTTTGACTGATCCATCTTGAACACCTTCAAGATCATGTCAAGGTATATGCTCATTTGAAAGTACCATTAAGCGTTTTTGATCTATCCTCATAGATCTTGATGCTCAATGTTCAAGTAGCTTAATCCAGGTTTTCTATTCAAAAACACCTTTCAAATAACCCTATATGCTTTCCAGAAATTCTACATCATTTCTGATCAACAATATGTTAACAACATATACTCATCAGAAATTCTATAGTGCTCCCACTCACTTCTTTGGAAATACAAGTTTCTCATAAACTTTGTATAAACCCAAAATCTTTGATCATCTTATCAAAGTGCATATTCCAACTCCGAGATGCTTACTCTAGTCTATGGAAGGATCGCTGGAGCTAGCATACCTTTTAGCATCCTTAGGATCGAACCTTTCTAATTGTATCACATACAACCTTTCCTTACGTAAACTGGTAAGGAAACTCGTTTTGACATCCATCTGCTAGATTTCATAAATGCAGGTAATGCTAACATGATTCCGACGGACTTAAGCATCGCTACGGATGAGAAAATCTCATCGTAGTCAACTCCTTGAACTTGTGAAAAACTCTTCGCCACAAGTCGAGCTTCATAGACGGTGACATTACCGTCCACGTCCGTCTTCTTCTTAAAGATCCATTCATCTCAATGGCTTGCCGATCATCGGGCAAGTCCACCAAAGTCCATGCTTTGTTCTGATACATGGATCCTATCCTGGATTTCATGGCTTCTAACCATTTGTCGGAATTTGGGCCCACCATCGCTTCTCCATAGCTCGTAGGTTCATTGTTGTCTAGCAACATGACCTTCAAGATAGGATTACTGTACCACTCTGAAGTAGTACGCATCCTTGTCACCCTATGAGGTACGGTAGTGACTTGATCCAAAACTTCATGATCACTATCATAAGCTTCTACTTCAATTGGTGTAGGCGCCACAGGAACAACTTCCCGTGCCCTGCTACACACTTGTTGAAGTGACGGTTCAATAACCACATCAAGTCTCCACCATCCTCCCACTCAATTCTCGCGACAAACCTTTCCTCGAGAAAGGACCCGATTCAAGAAACAATCCCTATTGCTTTTGGATCTGAATTAGGAGGTATACCCAACTGTTTTGGGTGTCCTATGAAGATGCATTTTATCCGCTTTGTGTTCGAGCTTATCAACCTGAAACTTTTCACGTAAGCGTCGCAGCCCCAAACTTTTAAGAAACAACAACTTAGGTCTCTCTAAACCATAGTTCAAATGGTGTCGTCTCAACGGAATTACGTGGTACCCTATAAAGTGACTGCGGTTGTCTCTAATGCCTAACCCATGAACGATAGTGGTAATTCGATAAGAGACATCATGGTACGCACCATATCCAATAGGGTGCAACTATGATGTTCGGACACACCATCACACTATGGTGTTCCAGGCGGTACTAATTGTGAAACAATTTCCACAATGTCTTAATTGCGTGGCAAAGCTCGTAACTCAGATATTCATCTCTATGATTATTAATAGACATTTTATCCTCTTGTCACGATGATCTTCAACTTCACTCTGAAATTACTTAAACCTTTCAATGATTCAAACTTGTGTTTCATCAAGTAAATACACTTAGCATCTACTCAAATCATCAGTGAAGTAAGAACATAACGATATCCACTGCGTGCCTCGGCACTCATTGGACAGCACACATCAAAATGTACTACTTCCAACAAGTTGGTATCTTGTTCCATCTTACTGAAAACGAGGTTTTTTAGTCATCTTGCCCATGTGGTATGATTTGCATGTCTCAAGTGGTTCAAAATCAAGTGAGTACAAACGATCCATCTGCATGGAGTTTCTTCATGCATACATACCAATAGACATGGTTTACATGTCTCAAACTTTTCAAAAACGAGTGAGTCCAAAGATCCATCAACATGGAGCTTCTTCATGCGTTTTTATGACTTACATGGCAGTGCCACAAGTAGGTGGTACTATCATTACTATGTTGTATCTTTTGGCATGAACATGTGTATCACTACAATCGAGATTCAATAAACCATTCATTTTAGGTGCAATACCATTGAAGGTATTATTCAAAAGCCAAAGTAACCATTATTCTCCTTAAATGAATAACCGTATTGCGATAGACATAATCCAATCATGTCTATGCTCAACGCAAACACCAAATAACAATTATTTAGGTTTAACACCAATCTTGATGGTAGAGGGAGGCGGACTTGTGGGCCTACTAAGTTGACGGGGACGAAGGGCTTTGTTAACTTAGTCAATATGAACGATTCTAGTTCCAGTGACCGTACGATGTCCATCCAACGGCCGTAGTGCTTCTTCAACCTCTGGTCTTCTTGCTCCAGCCGCCCAAACCAACGCTGGTCGTGCCTCATGCTCCTGCCTCCCATGGCCAGCTGTACTGCCGCGGAGGACTCACCGCCCCTACTATTCCCACCGCTAGCCAGGCCCTGCGGCGACGGCAGCCTCACACCGCAGCCGAACCAGTGAATCCTCGTACTCCTATCCGCGCGGGCTTCCACTGCAGCGTCTTCCCCGGCTCCGCGTCGTCCCCTTCCTAGGCCTCGCCGTTGTCCACCGCCGTGGTGCTCTCCGCGCGGCGTGGTCAACATGGTCAAGGAACGACTTCCATCGGAAGAGTACTCCACGACCACAACCTAGTTTTTTTGTGATTTGCCAAGTAAGTCGCTTTGTTAGGCCTGTTGGGCTGCAAATCTTTCAAGACGAGGAGAGCTTTCATTCGGCTGGCCGAGAAAATGGCCCATCAGTAATGAGAAATGGGCTGTACATTTTTAAAACACATCAAACCGGCAATTAGTTTCAAATATTTTTTTTTCATTTCGAGATTTTAAATTACATTAATTTTTATGCGTGGAGAATTTGTTGGATTTTATATTGATATACATTTATTTTTAAAATCAGTTTGAATGTGAGTCAAAATTTCGGGATTAAAAACAGTTCGGACCGCACCGAAATATGCAAAATTTCGTATAATTTTTTAACCGTGGCCACAGTATGGGCTGTAATGCTAACAAAAAGAATATGGGCTCCAAAAAAACCTTAAGAATTAGCAAATGGGCTATAAATTATTAGAAATAACGGTAGATGGGCTGTATGCTATTTTCCACAGATTTGAGGCTTTCCTAAAAAAAGGTTGACGCACAAGCAGTGACTGTTGGATTGCCATCCAACGGCCGTCATGCTTCTTCAATCTCTGCTCTTCCTGCTCCAGCCGCTCAAACAAGCGCCGGCGGGACTGCATGCTCCCTCCTTCCCGCGGCCGGCTCTGCTACCGCGCTGGCTTCACTGCCCCACCATACTCCCATTGCTGGCCTAGCCATCCCTCTACTCACCCACACCTGCTGTTATTCTCCGGCGATGGCAGACGAACCAGTAAACCCTCGTATAGTCGTACTCCCCTCCGCGTGGCAAACAACTGCCGAGTCTTCCCTACCTCCGTGTCGTTCCTTTCCTAGGCCTCACCGTCGTCCACCGCCCTGGTGCTCTCGGCGCAGCCTGGTCAACATGGTCAACGACCGACATGCATCTGAAGTGGACTGTACGTGGAGAGGCTGACAACTGGGTCCACGGCCGCACGCAAGGAAATGCCTCTTTATTACGCGCAAAGTAATGATTCCTCCACCTGACATCAGGGACCTACCGAAAGGGCCTCTGTATTTCGTGAAAAAAACGTTACCGCCGATGACAGCTTGGACCCACCAGCTATATCTTTGCACGCAAGGAAGTGCCTCCTTATTACGCACAAACTAATGAATACTCCGCCTGTTAGCTGGGACCCAGTATAGTGGCAGGCTAACTTGTGGGCCTACTAAGTTGATGGGGACGGAGGGCTTTGTCAACTTAGTCAATAATATGCACGATTCTAGCTCCAGTGACCGTACGATGTCCATCCAATGACCGTAGTGCTTCTTCAACCTCTGGTCTTCTTGCTCCAGCCGCCCAAACCAGCGCCGGTCGTGCCTCGTGCTCCTGCCTCCCATGGCCAGCTGTGATGCGGCAGAGGCCTCACCGCCCCCTACTACTCCCACCGCTGGCCAGGCCATCCCTCTACTCACCCACACCCCCTGTTATTCTGCGGCGACGGCAGCTAAACCCTCGTACTCCTCTTCGCGTGGGCATCCACTACTGCGTCTTTGTCGGATTTCGGGTTCCGGCAGACCCTTGAGGTTCGAACACTGGCGTGCGCGCAGAGATTACGCCCTCTGCCTACCTGCTCCTCACCGAATCGCTAGGATCTAGACTACGAAAGAATCAGCACAAAGAGACAGGGTTTATACTGGTTCGGGCCACCATTGTGGTGTAATACCCTACTCCAGTGCGTGGTGTGGTGGATTGCCTCTTGGGATGATGATGAACAATACAAGGAAGAACAGCCTCGCGAGGGTCTGTTCTTGGCTGGTGCGATGAACTGCTAGTAGGAGCTCAGACGCCCTATCTCTCTCTTTCTATCCTAGATGTATGCCAGATACCAGATCATGATCCGATCCTCTACCCTGGGGTGGCTAGTCCTATTTATAGGCAGAGGCCCTGGGCCTCTCCCCAAATATTGAGCGGGAAGGGCGCCAACAATTGGCCATTTTGAAGGGGAACAGTGGGTACACTTATCCTAACTAAAGTTGGTCCTCGCCTGTCAAAGGCTCTGGTGGTGACGCCGGCTTGGGCTCCACGGAGACCTCCATCCTGTCGTTGGACTGGTCTTGGTCTTGTTGCACCGAAATGGATGCCTTTGCTTGATGCTCTCGCCTACGCTTGCTCCCCTTGCACCAAAGAGGAAAGGAGGACACTGCGCTGGCTGGCGCCCGACTGGCGCCCTTGGTCGTCATGGCTTGCGTCATGGGCACCTCGCGAGGTACCCCGCCTTGAACTCTCCGCCTCCTCGCGAGCTAGCCTGATGAGGCCATGCCTGAGGAAGCTCCTTGTCATCCGCCCCGCGAGGCTTGGCCCCTCACGAGGGTCTTAAGCCTGTGTTGATGAAGATGGGCTGTGTTGGGCCCCCTTTGAGCCACGCTGCAGGCCGCAGGCAGGCAAGTCTGGGGACCCCCGTTCCCAGAACACCGACAGTAGCCCCCGGGCCCACGGCGCGTCTGGACTTGGCCGAGCAGAGAGGCGAAAGGGCAAGTGAAAAGCGTCGCGGGCCCTAACAGTCTGCGGCCTTGGGCGCTGCATGGCGGTTGATTGGATGTGGGCGGCACCGTTCCCCCACGCTTCCTTATTTTATGCAATGCTAGGCGGACTCGTAGCCGCACACAGCTGCTCCCCTTTTCCATTGCTTGAGTGCTCTCTGTTCTTTCTCCTCTCGAGCTCCAGTTTCCGCATCCAATCCAATCTCAAACCTTCCCCCCCTTCTCTGCCGTCATGGCTCCGCCGAAGAAGGGAAGAGGAAAGAAGGCCATACCACCGCCTCGCTCATCGTCGTCAGCGGCCCCCGCCGTTGATCGGCCAATCATAATCAATAAAGAGGGCATGGGCAAGGTCAGCTCGGCCCTGGCCACCATCTTCAACGAATGCGGGAGGACAACGGCCTGGCCCGCGTCCCGCTTCTCCATTGACAGGATTGCCACTGAGGTCCGATACTCCGCCGACGCCCTGTGGGCGGGATTGGTTCCCCCCTTTTCTGATTTCTTCAACGCCGTGCTTTCCCATTATCAGATCCATATGATGCATCTGGGTCCCGAATCCATCACTCTTCTTGCGGTATTCGCGTTCGTTTGTGAGGCAATGATGGGCATCCTTCCTTCGGTTGCCTTGCTGCGCCACTTCTTCTCTCTGCGCCTTGTCGACCCCACCCAATGTTTGGGGTGCGTGAGCTTCGCTGCTGTGCCTGAGACGACGGCTTCAGGAATTGACTTCAGTCTTCCTCCGCCCGCGCCTGGGTTTCGCGAGTGGTGGTTGTATGTGGACGTAGGGGTGCCCAGCCCCCTACCGACGGAGCCATCCTCGCCTGCTGTCTCCAACTCAGGCTGGGGCCAAAAGACGCTCATGAGCCCCCGACTCGCCTTTGTCTGGCGTCACTTAGAGTTCTTGAGGTCGCTCGGCATGACGACGCCCAAGGTGGTGAAGGAGTTCCTGCTACACCGTGTTGCCCCTCTCCAGCGCCACTCCCGCCGCATGTGGGCCTTCAGCGGGCGCGAGGACCTTATGAGGCTCCAGGAAGAGGACCTGACGCCTGAAGCGTTGAAGAAGGTGCTCTTGGTCCTGACCGGGGACCCCAACCCCGGCAGCATCCAGCAAGGGGGTGCCTTGTTGTACCTCTGTTCGAGCAGGAGAGACTTCGTGAATCAGATGCCCGTCTTTGACGAATGGGGACCGCGCCCCGCCGGCCTCCAAGGGCCTCGCGAGAATCCAGTGGTGGTGGCCGCCCTTCCAGTTGGCCTAGGCGACTCTTCCTCAAGTGGCGGAGTAGGGAGGCATGAGTCTCCGGAGGCCGAGGGTGCCCCCGCCGAGGTGACAGTACCGGGCAGCGCTCATGAGGGAGCGGCCCCTGAGGCCCGTGCTGCCGGGGCCGAGGGCGGCGAGCAGCCACCTGCTGCGCCCGCGGCTGAGGCCTCCAAGGCCCCAGCTGCTCTTCTTGGTGAAGCGACCGGCGGCGCGCCTCAGGCAGACGCCCCTGACGCGGGTCGTCTTGACATTTCCTCCTTGTCACAGGCTGACCCCTGCGCTCAACTCTTGGGCCGCTTTCGCATGGAATTTGAGGCCCTCCGGAAGAGAAGGGAGGCCCTGGGTGACGACTACCCTTGTCGCCTGCTGAAGCGTAGAAAGTACTTCGCCATCGATGAGTAAGCCTTCTCCCTTCCTAGCTGCAGATTCTTCTGTTGCCCTTCCTGATCCTTGCTCCGCAGGGCCCTTCCTTCCGAGCTCACAGAGATGGCAGAGGAGCCATCCCTCTCGCCTCCACACTCTCCACCGTCTTCGATCGTTCCAAGCAGCTGGGCCCCTGTGGTGAGGCCGGTTGGAGAGACGAACCATCCCGAGGCGCAACGCGGCCCCGCGCGCCTCGCGACCTTCCTTCGCGAGCCTTCTCGTGGCATAGCCAGCCTGCCGTGGGCTTCTCGTCTGGTCGTGGACCGTGATTGGCTGGGATACTCCCAGCGCTCTTCACTAGGGGATGGATTGGCTCCAGGCCGGGCTTCTGGCGAGGCGTGCCCGGTCGCCTCAAGGGTGCCATCCCCCAGCCCCCTGCCCGAAGGGGGAGCGCTGATCCGTGCCCCCCGACGCTTGCTTGGGGCGGATGATGGCGTGGAAGACATACTCGAACGTGCCCGGGAGCGTCGCGCTCTTCCCCAAGGGTTTCTTCGGAGGGCGGCTGACGCGGTGAGCCTGCTTGGTGAAGAGCTTGCTGATGAAGGCATGCGCCTTGAGGCCGAGGGCCTGCGCCTGGTTGCATAGAGGCGCGAGCTGGAGGCGGCTGTCGCCCTCGCGCGCCGTCAGCGCGATCTCGACGATGAGGAGGCCAAGGCGTCGCTGGCGGCCTCTCGGGAGGTGTGTTCCCGGGCCATCGAAGAAGCCCGAGAAGCTGACCTGCGGCGAGAGGCCGCGGAGGAGCGGGCACGGGAACTCCTGGCCCGGTGCCATTCGCTGGAGGAGCAGGTGGAGCTGCACGAGGCGGCCCTCGCGTCGATGAAGGTGGTCTCCGGCGACCCGGCGGAGCTCCAAAAGCGTGTGGAGGCTCTGACGCTGGAAGCCGCCGAGCGTGCATGCGAGTACGAGCGCCTGGAGATGAGGGAGCGCTCGGTGACACGGGCGGAGGACGATGTCGCCGCACGGGAGACCCGCGTCACGGAGGAGGTCGGACGTCAGGTGGCGACGACGCGCCTGAACCTTGGGCGCGAGTCTGAGGAGAGGCTGGAGTTGATCCAGACCGAAGCCGAAGGTAGGACCACTGTCCTGAGGGCCAAGCTGGAGGAAGCAACGCAGTAGGTTGATGCTTTGCTGGCCACACTTGAGGTGGCGCAGGGGGAGTCAACTACTTCCCGTGCCGAAGTGCTTCTTCTTCGCCAACGGGTGGACGAGGCTGAGGCCATTGCGCGCGAGAATGCGGATGAGATACGTCAGCGGCGGCTCCTGGAACATGAGCACGCCCCCATGCTCACCACGCTTCGGGAGAGAGGCAACACGGCCTTGGGCAACATCTGCGAGGCGGTCGTTGGCGAGCCGCACGCAATCAACTACGCCGGCAACCTTCAGTTCTTCACCGACATAGTGACGCAGCTGGAGGCGCGGTCGGTCAGGGCCAACAGGTTGGTGGAGGAGAGGAGCCGCGCCCTGCTCGGGCGCGCCTTTTCCCGTGTCTTTAGCCATCTCCAGAACATGGATCCTCACTTCGACTTCGATGCCGCCATCGCCCCAGTTCCCCAGGCCGTCCGGGGTGACCTGGCGGACTGGGTGGAAGACAACATGGACGCTCTTGTCAGGGCCTTTGCTTCGGATGATGATGACGCAATCGTGGCCACCGATGAGGGCGGTGTGGTGAACAGTCCTGACGCTGCCGACGGTAACGCAGAGGGCGATGGCGAGGCCAGCAACGCCAGCGACAGTTCGGGTGGTGCTCCTGAGGATGCATTGGGGGATTTATCCGACTGACTGCACATTGCTCCTGTTTCCTTACCCTGCATGAATAGAACTCAGGCTTTCGACCTGACGGTTGTAAGAGCATTTTGGGAGGGGGTGCCCCTCATGTAAAGCTTATGTTCAGCGTACTAGTGGATGCTACATCACCCATATGCCCGCGCCAAGTGGTTGGCTAGATGACGAGCCGGTTGGCTAGTTTACCTTTGTCCCATGCGGGTCCTGAGATAATTTGTGGGAGGCTATGGTGTCTCGAATGCCTCCTGACCGAATTCGTAGGATTTGTAGTGAAAAAAACCATCCTGAGAGGATATGACGGCGGCAGTCTGGGCTGCACGCAAGCTAGGTCTGACCCGGCTCGTGAGGGGCTCACGAGGGGAGGCAGCTGAGGCGAGATCGTAACCAGAACGCGAGAGATTGCGCGAACGAGACAAAGCACCCCTTCCCCAAACACACGCAAATCTCAAATTCGAATCCAACTTAAATCCAGCGGGGGAAAGCAACGACCAAGGGAAAAGCAATGAAAGCAGAAAAAAGGCCGCGTCTGGCACCTAGTCTAGTCTTGGACGTCTTCTCACCGGCGCGGAGCTAAGTACTGCCACTGGGCGTGGGAGGGAGCCCCAGGGCCTGAGGCCGGCACCCCTGAGACTCCGGGGCGTGTACAACCCCACTCATTATTACGTGAGAGTGTCACTGGGCGGCGAGCTTCACAGGCACTGGGCCTTCTTCACAGGTACCGACCTTGCTTAATATCGCCAGACGAGGGCCCCGCCTTGCACCACACTCTAGTGCCATCAACGACGACAGGAAACCAGGACGCTACCGATGGGGTAGAGCGGTCGCCAGCAGTTCCCCCGACGACCACGGGTCCTCCGCCAGGGGCAGGCCCTGAGGCACCTCCCCAGCGGAGGGCCTACCTCCTGGGAACGCCTTGCTCCGAACACCGCGGTGGTGATGTCGGATCCCGGCCCCTCCCCTGCAGCCCCCGATGGCCTCCTCCTGAGGGGTAGGAGACTGCGGGAGCGGGGCAGCTGCTCGTTGTGGCGACCTGCACCTCCTGCGACCCATGATTAGCGCATAACTGCTCCTGAGGAATTAGTGGTACCCGATAATCATTGCTTCCAGCATGGCCGGTGGGGGCGTCCCGGGACTCCTGGAAGAGCTCAGCTTCTGGCGCCTCATCCCCCTAGCTTGGTCTGAGGAGCGAGCCTTGTTCGCCCTCGCGCGGGTGCCCTTGGTCGATCATGTGAGGCACGTACTCTTCTGGGGCCGTCATCCCCAAGGTCACGCCATAGTTCTCCGCATGACATGCATCTCTGCTTGATGTGCCAACCTGGGGGTGGTAGCGCGGCGGCCCACTGGGGTTGTGGGTTGCGACAAGTCCTTCTTCGTTGGCGGGGAGCGGAGTCAGTGCCGTCGTTGGCCCGGTGCTGACGGCTTCGTTGGTGTTGGGGTAGCCTTGGAGCCCGCCGGTGCGCGTGGAGCCCCCGCGTGGGCCGCCCTGGTCCTGAGACGGGAGCTGAGTGCAGAAGGGCTGAGCCCCCGAGCCGGCGAAGCCCAGGAGCTCTGCCACCCGCTCTAGCAGCACGTCGCAGCCGCCTTCCATCAGCCTGCACTGCAGCAGCTCTCGGGCCACCGTGAGCGCGGCCCTTGAGTTCGCCTGCTCCCGGCAAGTGTACGGCGTCGTGGCCGCGGCGTGGTTGGAGGCCCTTGCTGCCGACCGCGTCTGTCACGGTGTGAGAGCTGTCGGGGCCTGTCCTCGTCGCCCGTGGCGCGCAGCGCCCTGCGGACCGTGAGCTGCCTGGGGCATGGGGTCGCCTGGGGCGAGCGGCTCTGTGTGGGCGGGCCAAGCCGCCCAGGGATCAGGGTTGCCCGCCTGGTCGCCGGACATGGTGATGACGATGCGACGGGACGCAAGGTGGCAGAAGGTGGATCCCGGCGCACCCCTACCTGGCGCGCCAAATGTCGAATTTCGGGTTCCGGTAGACCCTTGAGGTTCGAACACTGGGGTGCGCACGGAGATTACGCCCTCTGCCTACCTGCTCCTCACCAAATCTCTAGGATCTAAACTACGAAAGAATCAGCACAAAGAGACAGGGTTTATACTGGTTAGGGCCACCATTGTGGTGTAATACCCTACTCCAGTGCATGGTGTGGTGGATTGCCTCTTGGACTGATGATGAACAATACAAGGAAGAATAGCCTCGCGAGGGTCTGTTCTTGGCTGGTGTGATGAACTGCTAGCAGGAGCTCAGTCGCCCTATCTCTCTCTTTCTATCCTAGATGTATGCCAGATACCAGATCATGATCTGATCCTCTACCTTGGGGTGGCTAGTCCTATTTATAGGCAGAGGCCCTGGGCCTCTCCCCAAATATTGAACCGGAAGGGCGCCAACAATTGGCCATTTTGAAGGGGAACAATGGGTACACTTATCCTGACTAAAGTTGGTCCTCGTGTGTCAAAGGCTCTAGTGGTGACGCCGGCTTGGGCTCCACGGCGACCTCCATCCTACCGTTGGACTGGTCTTGGTCTTGTTGCACCGAAATGGATGCCTTTGCTTGATGCTCTCGCCTGCGCTTGCTCCCCTTGCACCAAAGAGGAAAGGAGGACACTGCGCTGGCTGGCGCCCGACTGGCGCCCTTGGTCGTCATGGCTTGCGTCATGGGCACCTCGCGAGGTACCCCGCCTTGAACTCTCCGCCTCCTCGCGAGCTAGCCTGATGAGGCCGTGCCTGAGGAAGCTCCTTGTCGTCCGCCCCGCGAGGCTTGGCCCCTCGCGAGGGTCTTGAGCCTGTGTTGATGAAGATGGGCTGCGCTAGGCCCCCTTTGAGCCACGCCGCAGGCCGCAGGCAGGCAAGTCTGGGGACCCCGTTCCCAGAACGCCAACAGTCTTCCTCAGCTCCACGTCGTCCCCTTCCTAGGCCTCGCCGTCGTCCACCGCTGTGGTGCTCTCGGCGCGGCGTGGTCAATGCGGTCAACGACTAACTTCCATCGGAAGAGTACTGTGCGTGGAGAGGCTGACACCTGGGTCCATGGCGGCCGCAAGGAAGTGCCTCCTTATTACACGCAAAATAATTATTCCTCCACCTGACAGCAGGGACCCACCGGACGGGCCAGCAGTATTTCACGAAAAAAACGTTTCCCCCCTGACTGCTGGGACCTACTAGCTACATCTTCGCACGCAAGGAAGTGCGTCCGGGCAAACAAAACCCAAAACTATTCGCCCCCCTGACTGCTGGGACCCTCCAGCTACATCTTCGCAGACAAGGAAGTGCTTGACAGTCGGGACCCACCTGGTCGAAGCGTAAGTAGCATTGTCATTCTAGTTGCGAAAGTGTACGTACATACTGGTCGATGTAGAGGCACGCACGTGTCGTAGTAGAGGCGAGCATGTGTCGATGTAGATGTGCGCACATAGCATGTACACGTACGTACAACGGCGAGGGTGCAAGAAAGAAAATACGGCCACATACGTACATACGGGCAGGGTCTCGAACGCCTACTCGCACATACGTACATGGCTGGGTCAGAACGGAGAAACAACGTCGTCGTCGTGTTCATGGGGAGCCAACCGGCTGGGTCCGAACGGAATGCGTGGTCGTGTTCATCAGGAGGGCTTGGACGGAACAGGCGGTGGAAACGAGGCCTGGCGTACCTCACAATGGAGGAAACAGACCTCCTACATTCGGAACGGGGTCCTGTTCATCGGGAGGGGTGTGGCGTACTGCAAAATGGAGGAAACAGACCTCCTACGGTCGAAACGGGGGTCCTATTGATCGGGAGGGGTGTGGCGTACCGCAAAACGGAGGAGACGGACCTCCTACGGTCGAAACGGGGGTCTTGTTGATCGGGAGGGGTGCGGCGTACCACAAAACGGACGAAACGGACTTGTGTTGGAGCGCTACAGTCGAAACGGGGGTCCTGTTCATTGGGAGGGTGTGGCGTACCGCAAAACGGGACTCCACGGGATACTGTTCATCTCCACCGTCGACCTCCTCTAGCCTCCACGGGCTACCGTCGACCTCCTCCAGCCACCACGGGCTCCTGTTCATCTAGCCTTCACCGTGCACTACTCCACCGGCTACTGTTCGACCACCCCTCCACCTTTTATTGTTCATCCACCCCTCCACCGTCTATTGTTCATCCAGCCCTCCACACCATGGGGTCCTGTTCATCCAGAGGCAACACCACCGCTCACTGTTCATCCAAACCCCCCCGCAACGCTCACTGTTCATCCAATCGATCGGCTTCAGTTAGCAGCAGTAGTAAAGGAATCGCTCCATCGGGTTCAGTTAACAGCAATCGATCGATCGCTCGGGTTCAGTAACGCGTAGCCTGCAGTGCAATCGCTCGGGTTCAGTTAGATCCCAACGCCTCACTCGGGTTCAGTTAGAGCCAATGCCTCGCACGTGTACAAGAGAAACGCGCATCGCTCGGCCCCCGACCTCCCACCGTAACCGGCAACTCCCCGAAATTTTCCTCCCCCTCGCTTCTACCACGGTTTTTTCCATCATGGACGGCCCAAAGAATGTCATGAAGCTGCGTTTCCAGCCCGCCTGTCAGGACCCCGACTCGATGCCACATCGATCTAGCATGTAACACCTCATATCGCTTTGCGGCCTCACGCACGGTATCCCCACGGGTGTTGCCTTACCTTTGCCCGGGACCGTTTGCGCATTTTGGCACACGTATATGATGGTGTCGCTAGCATCCATATGATAAAGAGCCCGGGCTGACATGGCTAGTCGTAAACCCAAAGTGGCACTAACTTAGAGGGACAGGCATTCATGACCCAGCATCGAACGTGTCGGTCATCAGCGAGTGAATCCAGGCTGTAGCACTGGGCTAACAGGACTCCGGTGAACCGGGCTGTAGTGGGCTAGCAGGACTCCGGTATTCATCGCGTGACATTTCCCCGAAGGGACAGACACAGGATCGAAGAAGGACACATGCCGGCCTGCCTAAGTGTTCCGGAGCAGTAGCAAGCTACCAGGGCTCAGTGGAAGCACTAGGAGACATTTCCCGGTAAGAGAGGCTACTAAGAATAAACAACTAGATAGTCAGATCCCACACATAGCAATACACATTACACGTACGCATAACATGCAAGTATGTGCTGTACAACATGGCATCACAGCATAACTCAACAACTCATATAGATAAAGGCTCAGAAGAGCCGTCATAGCATATATTGCAAACAGGGGTCACAAAACCCATCATACAGAGCATACAAGCAACAAGCGGAAGCATTACATGTCTGGGTACAGACATCTACAAATGAAAAAGGCTGAAGAGCCTGACTATCTACAACATCCGATCAAGATCGTAGCTGAGGTACTAGCTACTAGTCGAAGTCCACGAGAACACTAGTAAGACCGAAGTCTCAGCTGCAAAAACATAAATAAAGCAACATGAGTACAAAGGTACTCAGCAAGACTTACATCAGATCCTATCGTACATGCATTTGTATCAAGAGGGTAATGTGGGGTTTAGTTGCAGCAAGCCAGCTTTGACTCTGTGGCTATCCTATTCTACGACTACCAGAAACTCTTGAGGTGAAACAACGTACACGAGTCCACTAATCACCACACAATACACTACTATGGATTCATTCCCGTCTCCCTACGAGAAGGCCATCCATAGCACTCACACATGTCTTGAGCATTGTATAGTATCCACTTCAAGTTGTCTATGTACCATGTAAGCATCCAAGAAGTCCATAACCGCGGACCCGGCTATTCGAATAGATCATGTTAACCCTGCAGGGGTGTACTTCTTCACACACGCTCTCGCCACTTACCGCCATGTACACGTCATGTATCTCGGCAACCTTCAAGCGGAAGCCTGGCGAGGGTGTCGGCCACGACCTGACTAACCACGCAAGACTCTAGTCCAGGTTTATCGCCTATTTGGGTTCCATCCGCAAGGAGATCCGGCCGGGGTGTCGCTCACGGCCCCAAACGATGTGAGCAGGGTTCCCGAGCCCACCAACCGGGTGCCACTCGGTACACCGGGCCACGTGTGCCTAGTCTGTCCCAAGCCCACCCTGCCGGGTGCCACTTGGTAGAAAAATAGCACTACCTACAAACACCAGAAACTAGTTGCGACTCCTGGACAGAGATCAAGTTGGCTAATAAGTCGAGAGGGGCACTTAAGCATTCCAATGTGTGGTAGTATCGAGTCATTGGACAACATACATAGAACTCAGTGCTTAAGGACGGTTCCAGTGAGACAACCCACCATGTACTCCTACATGGCCTCTCACCGCTACCTTTACCAAATCATGTTCACACACTTCACTCTCAGCATCAGAACATATCGTAACACTCCAATTCATTCCCAATGAATCAGACCTGACACAACTCTAAGCAATAGCAGGCATAGCATGGTAGGAACACAACAATGGCTTCAATCAACTCCTACACATGCTAGTGGGTTTCAACTATTTACTGTGGCAATGACAGGTCATGCAGAGGAATGGGTTCAACTACCGCAGCACAAAGTAGCATATGAATCGTTGTTGTCCTAATGCAATAACTGAGAGCAGGAGCGAGAGAGTAGGGTTTTATCAAAATGAACAAGGGGGTTTGCTTGCCTGGTAAATCAACAAGGGAGGCACTGCTTCACAGACAGGTACTCTGGAACGTCTCCGGAGTAGGACCTATCGAGAAGGAACGGTGCCGGCAATCAATACACAATCATATGCAACAATATGATGCATGAACATGGCATGTAGATGTGATGCTGTTGAGCTAATGCAACTAGTGTTCAATTGGTTTGAAGCCCATTTGAACCAAAGGTTCAAATGCATTTCTAAATTAAGTCTCTAATATATGCCATAATGTGTTTTCCCATATTCAGCATGTATAAGTTGGTTTTTCATG
>NC_057813.1:744130145-744139062 GCF_018294505.1 Triticum aestivum
GTTCTGGCCGGCGGCGACCAATAGCGCGGCGGCGACTCGCCGGACTTGCGCTACAGGCGGCGTTTGGTCGCGCGAAGACCACCAGGGCGTAGCCCGTCGTCGTCCGCAACCAGGGGAGCTGGTGGGGGGTTGCGGGGGCGGCGGAGCTCGCCGGAGCAGAGCTCACGCCGGCGGCCGGAGTTCGGTTGTGTTCGGGGGCGCGGCTGCAGCGTGCAAACGCGCGAACTAAAGCGCTAGCGGGGCACTACGAGGTGCGGCGAGAGTGCTAGGTGCACTGGCGTGGCCAAAAGGTCGCCGGAGCAACGCCGGCGACAAGCTCGAGCGGAGGCGAGCTTCGGCCATGGCGGAGCTAAGGCCTAGACGGCGTAATCGCGAGGGGGAGGAGAGGGGTTCGAAGCAGAAGCTCACAGGGAGGTCGATGGGCTGGTCGGCTTGCTCGGGGAAGAGTCGGAGACGACGGGCGGGCGCCGACGATCTCGGGCGGCCGACGACGAAGATGACGGCGATGGAGGCTCCTCGGGGCACTCCGGCTTGCGTGGCTCAGCGAGGAGGTAGCTGGCGACGAAGCGGAGCTCCTGGGCACGACGGGGAGGCGAGGGGGAGGCGGTGGCTACGATGATGCCCGTCGGCGGCGGCGGTGGTTCTCGGGTGAGAGAGAGGGAGCAGGGGGAGAGGAGGAGGGAGAGAGTGAGAGGGCGGTCGGGGCTGCGTGGCGTCGTCCGGGGCGTTCCAGGCGACGAGGAGGAAGCAGGAGGTGGCCAGGGGAAGCAGGAGGTGGAGGCGCGGCGGTGCGCGCGCGTCGGCACGCGCCGTTCCCCTGTCGGGGAGGAAGACGACAGAGGAGGGGGGGGCAGGTGGGCTGGGCCGCCTCCTGGCTGGGCCGGCCTGCTGCTGCTGGGCTGCGCAGGGGAGAGCCCCAGGTAAGCACAGGTGAGGTTTTCCTGTTTTATTTCCCTTTTTCTATTTTTTCTGACATTTGTTTGGTTTAATAAAAATACCAAACCATTTTATTTTATTATGCCAATTTTTGTAGGGGCTAATGGTATTATTCCAGAGCTCTGTTATAATTGGCATAATTTTGGACATATAAAATACATATAACATTTATATATCCAAGCAAATAATTATTGTATTAATTCCAAATGGCCAAAATAAATATCCATGAGCTCCTAAAAATATTGTTTTGATTTTTATCTCTGTCCAATATTTTTAGAGGGCATCATGAGCATTTTCTTGGACCCTTTTGGAGAAATTTTTATTTGGGTCATTTTCAAAAAATGATTCTGAGGGTTCCACCAATCCTCATTTCAAATTTAAAAGAAATTTAAATATGATGCACAAATAGCTAGCTAGTCTAAGTCATACCAGACTAGGGATGTGACAACTCGCCCCCACTTGAAAGAATCTCGTCTCGAGATTCAGGGGTCGACGGAAAGAAAGCGGGGTACTCCAGTCGAAGACGATCTTCTCGCTCCCAAGTAGCTTCTCTCTCGGAATGATGAGACCACTGAACTTTGAGAAACTTGATGTTCTGACGTCGAGTGACACGCTCTGCTTGATCAAGAATGCGAACCGGGTACTCTCGGTATGTGAGGTTATCTTGGAGATCAAGCGTTTCGTGGTCCACTCCACGGATAGGATCCGAGAAGCAACGCCTGAGTTGAGAGACGTGGAAGACATCATGAACTCGAGAAAGATGTGGGGGTAGTTCCAACTGGTAGGCAACCTCTCCTCGTTTAGCGAGAATGCGAAAGGGACCAATGTAACGAGGAGCCAACTTGCCCTTGATACCGAAACGATGGGTACCCTTCAAAGGAGTAACCCGAAGGTAAGCTTGGTCGCCAATCTCATAAGTCATATCCTTATGATGACGATCGTACTGGCTTTTCTGACGAGACTGGGCTGTTTTCAAATTCTCACGAATGATGCGAACTTGCTCTTCTGCCTCCTGGATCATATCCGGTCCAAAGAATTGTCTTTCACCGGTTTCTGACCAGTTCAAAGGTGTTCGACATCTTCGTCCATAGAGAACCTCAAAAGGAGCTTTCTTGAGGCTGGATTGGTAGCTATTGTTATAAGCAAACTCGGCGAAAGGAAGACATTTCTCCCAATCCATACCGAATGAGATAACGCAAGCTCTGAGCATGTCTTAGAGAATTTGATTGACCCGTTCCACCTGACCACTCGACTGAGGGTGGAAAGCGGTACTGAAGGAAAGATGGGTTCCCATGGCAGTTTGGAAGCTCTCCCAGAAGTGAGAAGTGAAAAGACTGCCACGGTCTGAATTGATCTCTAGTGGAACACCATGGAGTGACACTATTCGAGAAATGTATAAGTCAGCAAGCTGACTAGCAGTGATACTCTCTCGAACAGGAAGGAAGTGAGCCACTTTGGAGAGACGATCAATGACTACGAAGATAGCATTATTCCCTCTCTTGGTCCTGGGAAAGCCGGTGATGAAGTCCATACCAACTTTATCCCATTTCCATTCAGGAATAGCTAAAGGCTGAAGGGTGCCAGCAGGTCTTTGATGCTCTGCCTTAACGCGACGACATACGTCACATTTAGCAATGAACTCAGCGATTTCTCTCTTCATCCTAGTCCACCAGAACCTCTGGCGTAGGTCCTGATACATCTTAGTACTACCGGGATGAATCGTGAGAGGAGATTCATGCGCCTCCTTAAGAATCAATTGTCGCAGATGTTGATTCTTGGGAACCACCAAGCGATTCTCAAAGAAAACAACACCACGATCAACCATAGAGAAACATCCACCAACTCCCTTCTTAATGTTTCTCTTAATGCGAATAACCCCCCTATCAAACTTCTGGTCAGAGATGATCTGATCCTCAAGGGTAGGTTTCGCCACCAAGGTAGAAAGGAATCCGCGAGGAGCAATGTGAAGGTTAAGCTTACAGAATTCCTCATGGAGAAGTGGTTGGCCTTGCTGCAACATGAGATTGTTGCAATAGGATTTACGGCTTAGAGCATCAGCCATGACATTGGCTTTGCCTGGGGTGTAGGTAATCCCTAGATCATAATCTGTGATTAACTCCAACCAACGTCTTTGCCTAAGGTTCAGATCTGGTTGGGTGAAGATATACTTGAGACTCTGGTGGTCGGTGTAAATCTTGCAACGTTTACCAAGGAGATAATGTCGCCAGGTCTTGAGTGCATAGACTACGGCTGCAAGCTCTAGATCATGTGTAGGATAATTCTCCTCATGTGGATGCAACTATCGGGATGCATAGGCAATCACATGACGATCCTGCATAAGGATGCAACCTAGTCCCTGTCGTGAGGCGTCGCAGTAGATAATAAAGTCTTTTGTGAAATCCGGTGGCACAAGTATGGGAGCAGAAGTCAGGCGTCTTTTCAGTTCCTGAAAACTGTACTCACACTGTGGGGACCACTCGAACTTTTTATCTTTCTTGAGAAGTTCCGTGAGGGGTTTGGCTACTTTGGAGAAGTTTTCAACAAAGCGGCGACAATAGCTGGCTAGACCAAGGAAACTCCTAACTTGTTTAACGGTCTCAGGTGGAGTCCAATCAAGAACGGCTTGAACTCTCTCGGGATTGACAGCAATGCCCTTACCAGAGATTACGTGGCCTAGGTAGGTCACTTCTGGCAACCAAAATTCACACTTGGAGAACTTGGCATAAAGGCGGTGTTCTCTGAGTTTTTCTAAAACAAGTCTAAGATGTTCGGCATGCTCTTCCTCGTTCTTCGAGTAAATAAGAATATCATCGAGGTAAACCACGATGAACTTATCTAAGTACTCCATGAAGATCGAGTTCATCAAGCGGGAGAATGTGGCTGGGGCGTTGGTTAGGCCAAAGGACATGACGGTGTACTCGTACTGGCCATAACGAGTGACAAAAGCTGTCTTGGGAATGTCCCCGCTTCTGATTTTGATTTGGTGGTATCCTAACCTTAAATCCATCTTGGAAAAGACTGAGGATCCAGCGAGCTGATCATACAGGTCGTTGATCCTGGGGAGCGGATACTTGTTCTTTATCATGACCAAATTAACGGGACGATAATCAACGACCATCCGGTCCGTACCGTCTTTCTTCTTGACAAAGAGGACGGGGCAAGCCCAAGGAGAAGAACTAGGACGGATGAAACCCTTTTGCAAGGACTCATCGAGTTGTTTCTTAAGCTCGGCTAGTTCTAGGGGTGCCATCTTGTAAGGTCTCCGGGAGATTGGAGCTGTTCCTGGGATAAGATCTATGACGAACTCTACATCTCTGTCAGGTGGAACACCTGGCAGTTCCTCTGGAAAGACATCCGGAAAGTCACGGACTACCGGGATATCTTCAAGGTCTGGAAGAGGGCTGGCATTAAGAGAATAGAGCTGACGCTTTGCAACTCTAGTAGAGACGGTGACTAACTTGCCAGATGGGTGTGTAAGCTGAACAGATCTTGTGTAACAATCAATCTTGGCATGATGAGCTGTCATCCAGTCCATACCCAAGATGATGTTAATATCTGAAGACTTGAGGGCTACAAGTGATGCAAGGAATACAAGTCTGTCAACAAGGATTTCGTTACCATGGCTGATTCTGGTGGTCTGCCATCTAGACCCTGGGGTTTGGATTTCAAGCGGAGTTGGCATATCACAAAATGACATGTCGTGCAAACGAGCATAGCCTTCAGAAATGAAGGAGTGAGATGCCCCAGTATCAAATAGAACTGATGCTGGGTGACAATTGACAAGGAGTGTACCAAGAACGACATCTGGATCATCATGAGCGTCTTTAGCTGAGACGTGATGCACACATCCACATTCAGTGGGGGCTGACTTAACACTGATCATCTTGCGTGATGGCTTAATACAGCCAACAGTCTTCTCGGGCTGGGGTGGAGCATAACTAGTCTGAGAGCAATCACGTGCATAGTGTCTTGGCTTCCCGCATGTGAAGCAAGTCCCTGAGGTTGGACATGGACCCGCACTAACAAGCGGTCTACCAGTAGGCCCGGGTGGAACATACGACTGGGCTGGGGAAGGCACCACATAGGATGGCCCCGGTGCATATCCGGAAGGAAGAGCGGAGTTTGGAACCCAAATCCGGCGTTTCTGGGAACTAGAACCGGAGGAAGATCCCAAATCACGGGTGTGCTTACGAGACTCCTCGTAAGTGAGTTGAGCTGTCTCTGCATTGATGGCCTTGTTCACAAGGGCTTGGAATGTATCACAATGATGCAGGTGGAGATCACGACGCAACTTGGGGTTGAGACCCTTCCGGAACCTAGCTTGCTTCTTGGCATCCGTGGACACTTCTTCTGTGGCATAGCGGGCAAGGTTCTCGAACTCTCTGCTATAAGCATCAACAGCCATCTTACTCTGGGTGAAACTACAGAACTCTTCTCTCTTGCGATCAAGAAGGGCCTGGGGAATGTGATGCTCATGAAAAGCCTCAGTGAAATCCTTCCAGGTAGGAATCTGGCCGGCTGGAAGCAAAGTCTCATAGTTCTGCCACCAAAGACTAGCAGGACCTTCCAGGTGGTATGTGGCATAAGTGACCTTGTCATCTTCAGCTACGCTCGCGGAACGCAGCTTATGGGTGATGCTACGGAGCCAGTCATCTGCATCGAGTGGCTCGATGGAATGATGAAAGGTAGGTGGGTGCAAACGAATGAAGTCATGAATGGTAGCAGACCCTTTGAACTGATGTGCGGTGTTCTCCTCGATACGTGCCAACAAGCGGTTGGACTCACGCTTGTTCCTCTCCATCTCTAGCATGAACTCTGTCAACGAAGGCTGGTCAGGAGGATCCTCATTCCTACCATCTCCGTGGTTCTGGCTACGAGCGACGGAACTTCGCTTAGCTGATGACATCCTGAGAAACGAAACCAAGGACGAAATCAACATTAACTATAGAATGTAGAATGTAGGACAAGGAATTAGTATCTCTCGAACTCCTAGGGAAATTTCGGCAGCATAATGACAGTAAAATGCTCAGAATGAGACATCCTACTAAAAATGGGGTGGTACAACAACTCAACATCACCACTCAAGGTTCTGGGATAGTACTAAACAGACTACGCCGGAAGTACTCGAAACTGGGGTATGACTCTGATCAACCAGTCTTATGGAACTACGGAGTAGTAACACGTGATCCTGATAGACGGAAGAGAAGCCTAGTTCCTTAACCCCGGAGGAAGATAGGAGGACCCAGATCAGAAGGCCATGAGGTAAAGGAGTAAAAGAGCCTTACGTTCCTTCCCACAATCAATTCCCTTACATAACTAAAGAATTTCTAGACTCAACTTCGACCAGTTTGGCTTGGTAATCCTACAGGCAGTCAGGCTCTGATACCAAAGCTGTCAGGACCCCGACTCGATGCCACATCGATCTAGCATGTAACACCTCATATCGCTTTCCGGCCTCACGCACGGTATCCCCACGGGTGTTGCCTTACCTTTGCCCGGGACCGTTTGCGCATTTTGGCACACGTATATGATGGTGTCGCTAGCATCCATATGATAAAGAGCCCGGGCTGACATGGCTAGTCGTAAACCCAAAGTGGCACTAACTTACAGGGACATGCATTCATGACCCAGCATCGAACGTGTCGGTCATCAGCGAGTGAATCCAGGCTGTAGCACTGGACTAACAGGACTCCGGTGAACCGGGCTGTAGCGGGCTAGCAGGACTCCGGTATTCATCGCGTGACATTTCCCCGAAGGGACAGACACAGGATCGAAGAAGGACACATGCCGGCCTGCCTAAGTGTTCCGGAGCAGTAGCAAGCTACCAGGGCTCAGTGGAAGCACTAGGAGACATTTCCCGGTAAGAGAGGCTACTAAGAATAAACAACTAGATAGTCAGATCCCACACATAGCAATACACATTACACGTACGCATAACATGCAAGTATGTGCTGTACAACATGGCATCACAGCATAACTCAACAACTCATATAGATAAAGGCTCAGAAGAGCCGTCATAGCATATATTGCAAACAGGGGTCACAAAACCCATCATGCAGAGCATACAAGCAACAAGCGGAAGCATTACATGTCTGGGTACAGACATCTACAAATGAAAAAGGCTGAAGAGCCTGACTATCTACAACATCCGATCAAGATCGTAGCTGAGGTACTAGCTACTAGTCGAAGTCCACGAGAACACTAGTAAGACCGAAGTCTCAGATGCAAAAACATAAATAAAGCAACATGAGTACAAAGGTACTCAGCAAGACTTACATCAGATCCTATCGTACATGCATTTGTATCAAGAGGGTAATGTGGGGTTTAGTTGCAGCAAGCCAGCTTTGACTCTGTGGCTATCCTATTCTACGACTACCAGAAACTCTTGAGGTGAAACAACGTACACGAGTCCACTAATCACCACACAATACACTACTATGGATTCATTCCCGTCTCCCTACGAGAAGGCCATCCATAGCACTCACACATGTCTTGAGCATTGTATAGTATCCACTTCAAGTTGTCTATGTACCATGTAAGCATCCAAGAAGTCCATAACCGCGGACCCGGCTATTCGAATAGATCATGTTAACCCTGCAGGGGTGTACTTCTTCACACACGCTCTCGCCACTTACCGCCATGTACACGTCATGTATCTCGGCAACCTTCAAGCGGAAGCCTGGCGAGGGTGTCGGCCACGACCTGACTAACCACGCAAGACTCTAGTCCAGGTTTATCGCCTATTCGGGTTCCATCCGCAAGGAGATCCGTCCGGGGTGTCGCTCACGGCCCCAAACGATGTGAGCAGGGTTCCCGAGCCCACCAACCGGGTGCCACTCGGTACACCGGGCCACGTGTGCCTAGTCTGTCCCAAGCCCACCCTGCCGGGTGCCACTTGGTAGAAAAATAGCACTACCTACAAACACCAGAAACTAGTTGCGACTCCTGGACAGAGATCAAGTTGGCTAATAAGTCGAGAGGGGCACTTAAGCATTCCAATGTGTGGTAGTATCGAGTCATTGGACAACATACATAGAACTCAGTGCTTAAGGACGGTTCCAGTGAGACAACCCACCATGTACTCCTACATGGCCTCTCACCGCTACCTTTACCAAATCGTGTTCACACACTTCACTCTCAGCATCAGAACATATCGTAACACTCCAATTCATTCCCAATGAATCAGACCTGACACAACTCTAAGCAATAGCAGGCATAGCATGGTAGGAACACAACAATGGCTTCAATCAACTCCTACACATGCTAGTGGGTTTCAACTATTTACTGTGGCAATGACAGGTCATGCAGAGGAATGGGTTCAACTACCGCAGCACAAAGTAGCATATGAATCGTTGTTGTCCTAATGCAATAACTGAGAGCAGGAGCGAGAGAGTAGGGTTTTATCAAAATGAACAAGGGGGTTTGCTTGCCTGGTAAATCAACAAGGGAGGCACTGCTTCACAGACAGGTACTCTGGAACGTCTCCGGAGTAGGACCTATCGAGAAGGAACGGTGCCGGCAATCAATACACAATCATATGCAACAATATGATGCATGAACATGGCATGTAGATGTGATGCTGTTGAGCTAATGCAACTAGTGTTCAATTGGTTTGAAGCCCATTTGAACCAAAGGTTCAAATGCATTTCTAAATTAAGTCTCTAATATATGCCATAATGTGTTTTCCCATATTCAGCATGTATAAGTTGGTTTTTCATGAATGAAACTAGTACAGATGGAAAGATTGCATTTTTCTGATAATTTTTCATATATAAATTATTTCAATCTGAGCTACGGTTGAATTTCTATGAATTTTTGAAGTTTAAATCATTTTCTGGATTTTCCGAATTATTTTAATTCCAGAAAATAAATAATTGCGTCAGCATGACGTCAGCACGACGTCAGCGGTCAACTGGGCTGGTCCGGGTCAAACCTGACGTGTGGGACCCACACGTCAGTGACAGGGGGGATTAAACAGGGG
>NC_057813.1:744139772-744154457 GCF_018294505.1 Triticum aestivum
CGGCGGCCGGAGTTCGGTTGTGTTCGGGGGCGCGGCTGCAGCGTGCAAACGCGCGAACTAAAGCGCTAGCGGGGCACTACGAGGTGCGGCGAGAGTGCTAGGTGCACTGGCGTGGCCAAAAGGTCGCCGGAGCAACGCCGGCGACAAGCTCGAGCGGAGGCGAGCTTCGGCCATGGCGGAGCTAAGGCCTAGACAGCGTAATCGCGAGGGGGAGGAGAGGGGTTCGAAGCAGAAGCTCACGGGGAGGTCGATGGGCTGGTCGGCTTGCTCGGGGAAGAGTCGGAGACGACGGGCGGGCGCCGACGATCTCGGGCGGCCGACGACGAAGATGACGGCGATGGCGGCTCCTCAGGGCACTCCGGCTTGCGTGGCTCGGCGAGGAGGTAGCTGGCGACGAAGCGGAGCTCCTGGGCACGACGGGGAGGCGAGGGGGAGGCGGTGGCTACGGTGATGCCCGTCGGCGGCGGCGGTGGTTCTCGGGTGAGAGAGAGGGAGCAGGGGGAGAGGAGGAGGGAGAGAGTGAGAGGGCGGTCGGGGCTGCGTGGCGTCGTCCGGGGCGTTCTAGGCGACGAGGAGGAAGCAGGAGGTGGCCAGGGGAAGCAGGAGGTGGAGGCGCGGCGGTGCGCGCGCGTCGGCACGCGCCGTTCCCCTGTCGGGGAGGAAGACGACAGAGGAGGGGGGGCCAGGTGGGCTGGGCCGCCTCCTGGCTGGGCCGGCCTGCTGCTGCGCAGGGGAGAGCCCCAGGTAAGCACATGTGAGGTTTTCCTGTTTTATTTCCCTTTTTCTATTTTTTTCTGACATTTGTTTGGTTTAATAAAAATACCAAACCATTTTATTTTATTATGCCAATTTTTGTAGGGGCTAATGGTATTATTCCCGAGCTCTATTATAATTGGCATAATTTTGGACATATAAAATATATATAACATTTATATATCCAAGCAAATAATTATTGTATTAATTCCAAATGGCCAAAATAAATATCCATGAGCTCCTAAAAATATTGTTTTGATTTTTATCTCTGTCCAATATTTTTAGAGGGCATCATGAGCATTTTCTTGGACCCTTTTGGAGAAATTTTTATTTGGGTCATTTTCAAAAAATGATTCTGAGGGTTCCACCAATCCTCATTTCAAATTTAAAAGAAATTTAAATATGATGCACAAATAGCTAGCTAGTCTAAGTCATACCAGACTAGGGATGTGACACCGCCCAGGACGAAAATCCCATTTTCTGTCATGATTTTTTGTCATAGAAGTAGGAGCCCACCACATCTATGATGATACCGGGTTTTGTCACAATTATCGTCATAGAAGTGTCATATGTATGACATAATTGTTTTTCGTTCGGCCCAAAATGTCACGGATGTGTCTTTTTTTTTGTAGTGAGAATGGAGCTCCTGAGAAACTGAATGATGCAAAATCAGCGACCTCCCAAGGGGAGGATCGCCAGGCACAATGAATATCCTAGGTTGGAATTGTCGTGGTGTGGGCAAAGTCACGACAATTCGAGAGCTTCGCGATTTGCCGAAGCAATTTGCCCCGACAGTGCTATGTATCGTAGAAACTCAGATCTCGAAAGCACGTGTCGAAAATCTTGCTACTACTTTAGGTTTTAATCATGCTTATGTTGTTGGCAGTTCAGGCCGCAGCGGTGGAATCGGTATTTTTTGGAACAATGGAATAAATCTTGATGTTTTTGGTTACTCTCAGTATCATGTTGATGCTAAAGTGTCTATGGCCAACCATAGTGAATGGAGGCTGACATGCGTTTATGGTGAAGCTCAAGTTAGCGAGAGATACAAAACCTGGGATCTTCTCAAATCACTTGTGTCTGTGAGCGCCTTGCCTTGGCTCGGTATAGGTGATCTCAATGAGGTTCTCAATCCTCATGAACACATGGGGACTGGACAGAGAAGGCACACACAAATTCAAGCTTTCCGCGAGGTGGTAGAAGTTTGTGCTTTTACAGATCTGGGATATCACGGCAAGCCTTGGACCTTTGAAAAGAAAACTGCAGGGGGAGGATATTGCAGAGTACGTCTCGATCGTGCACTTTCAAACACAGATTGGATGACTGCCTTCCCTCAGGCCCAACTTTCACATGAGACTGCTGCCTCGTCCGACCATTGCCCGCTACGTCTGCAGCTGGAACCACCTACTCCTTCTCAGGTTAAACAGAAGCTATTTAGGTATGAAGTGTATTGGGAACGACACGAAGAATTCGGGCCTTCTTTGGAAGCAATGTGGAGTGGCTCTCCTGCTGGCCAAAATGTCATGCAACTTAGTAAAAAACTGGGCGACCTGTCGGCATCACTGCGACACTGGAGCGGGGCGACGATAGGCTGTGTGAGAAAAGAAATTAAAAAACTAAAGAAGTGTTGGGGAACGTAGCAGAAATTCAAAATTTTCCTACGAGTCACCAAGATCTATCTATGGAGAGACTAGCAACGAGGGGAAGGAGAGTGCATCTACATACCCTTGTAGATCGCTAAGCGGAAGCGTTCAAGAGAACGGGGTTGAAGGAGTCGTACTCGTCGTGATCCAAATCACCGGAGATCCTAGTGTCGAACGGACGGCACCTCCGCGTTCAACACACGTACAGCCCGGTGACATCTCCCATGCCTTGATCCAGCAAGGAGAGAGGGAGAGGTTGAGGAAGACTCCATCCAGCAGCAGCACAACGGCGTGGTGGTGATGGAGGAGCGTGGCGATCCTGCAGGGCTTCGCCAAGCACCGCGGGAGAGGAGGAGAAAGAGAGATAGGGCTGCGCCAGGGAGAGGTGGAAACTCTTGTGTCTGCAACCCCAAATACCTCAAGTATATATAGGGGAGAGGGAGGGGGTGCACCCCCTCTAGGGTTCCCACCCCAAGGGGTGCGGCAGCCGCAAACCCATCTAGGGTGGTGGCCAAGGGGGGAGAGGGGGAAACTTGCCCCCCAAGCAAGGTGGGGCGCCCCCTCCCCAAACCCTAGGCGCCTTGGGCCCTTGTGGGGGGGGGGGCGCACCAGCCCACCTGGGGCTGGTCCCCTCCCACACTTGGCCCATGCAGCCCTTTGGGGCCGGTGGCCCCACTTGGTGGACCCCCGGGACCCTCCCGGTGGTCCCAGTACGTTACCGATAACACACAAAACTTTTCCGGTGCCCAAAACAGGACTTCCCATATATAAATCTTTACCTCCGGACCATTCCGGAACTCCTCGTGACATCCGGGATCTCATCTGGGACTCCGAACAACATTCGGTAACCACATACAAACTTCCTTTATAACCCTAGCGTCATCGAACCTTAAGTGTGTAGACCCTACGGGTTCGGGAACCATGCAGACATGACCGAGACGTTCTCCGGCCAATAACCAACAGCGGGATCTGGTTACCCATGTTGGCTCCCACATGTTCCATGATGATCTCATCGGATGAACGACGATGTCAAGGACTCAATCAATCCCGTATACAATTCCCTTTGTCTAGCGGTATTGTACTTGCTCGAGATTCAATCGTCGGTATGCCGGTACCTTGTTCAATCTCGTTACAGGCAAGTCTCTTTACTCATTCTGTAACACATCATCCCGTGATCAACCCCTTGGTCACATTGTGCACATTATGATGATGTCCTACCGAGTGGGCCCAGAGATACCTCTCCGTCACACGGAGTGACAAATCCCAGTCTCGATTCGTGCCATCCCAACAGACACTTTCGAAGATACCCGTGGTGTACCTTTATAGCCACCCAGTTACGTTGTGAAGTTTGGTACAACAAAAGCATTCCTACGGTATCCGGGAGTTGCACAATCTCATGGTCTAAGGAAAAGATACTTGACATTAGAAAAGCTTTAGCATACGAACCACACGATCTTTGTGCTAGGCTTAGGATTGGGTCTTGTCCATCACATCATTCTCCTAATGATGTGATACCGATATCAACGACATCCAATGTCCATGGTCAGGAAACCGTAACCATCTATTGATCAACGAGCTAGTCAACTAGAGGCTTACTAGGGACATGGTGTTGTCTATGTACCCACACATGTATCTGAGTTTCCTATCAATACAATTATAGCATGGATAATAAACGATTATCATGAACAAGGAAATATAATAATAACTAATTTATTATTGCCTCTAGGGCATATTTCCAATAGTCTCCCACTTGCACTAGAGTCAATAATCTAGTTCACATCGCCATGTGATTAACATTGACAGGTCACATCGCCATGTGACCAACATCCAAAGAGTTACTAGTGTCACTAAACTAGTTCACATCATCATGTGATTAAGACTCAATGAGTTCTGGGGTTTGATCATGTTTTGCTTGTGAGAGAGGTTTTAGTCAACTGGTCTGCAACATTCAGATCTGTATGTACTTTGCAAATCTCTAGGTCATATTGTAAATGCTGCTTCCACGCTCTACTTGGAGCTATTCCAAATGGTTGTTCCACTATACGTATCCGGCTTCTCTACTCAGAGCTATCCGGATAGGTGTTAAGGCTTGCATCGACGTAACCCTTTACGTCGAACTCTTTATCACCTCCATAATCGAGAAACATATCCTTATTCCTCTAAGGATAATTTTGACCGCTATCTGGTGATCCACTCCTTGATCACCTTTGTACCCTCTTGCCAGATATGTAGCAAGGCACACATCAGGTGCGGTACACAGCATAGCATATTGTAGAGCCTACGTCTAAAGCATAGGGGACGACCTTCATCCTTTCTCTCTTTTCTGCCGTGGTCGAGCTTTAAGTCTTAACTTCATACCTTACAACTTAGGCAAGAACTCCTTCTTTGACTGATCCATCTTGAACACCTTCAAGATCATGTCAAGGTATATGCTCATTTGAAAGTACCATTAAGCGTTTTTGATCTATCCCCGTAGATCTTTTTTTTTGAGATCTGAAGTAGACAGGCCTACTCAGAAGGACTAGGATATTCAGATATCAGAAGGGATCTTAATCTAGACGGGACATTCGCAATCAACTGAATATCTCCATCACTCTTAGTCATTGCTACCAGGTTGTGAGCCAGGGAATTTCTGCTCCTTTCCACGTATCTAACAGAGCTCTCCGAGAAAGAACACATGGCCTGGCGGATATCCATCATGATTCCGTAGTAGGGACAGCACGTGGGAGTCTGCATTAGCAATTCCTTGACAATGAATTGGTTGTCCGTCTCAATGACAACACGTCCATTTGAGAACTTGGTCAGCTCCTTGATGCCAGCGAGAACAGCTCTGGCCTCGGCCTCTTCCATGCTACTGCATAAAGGCAGTTTTTTGCAGCAAGAGAAGAGTACAACGCCCCTGGAGTCACGGGCAACAGCACCAGCAGAACTCTCTCCTGTTTCGGCCCAAAAAGCCGCATCAGTGTTGAGTTTGACAGTACCATGCGCTGGAGGACTCCACTTCATATCATGGGCATGTGGCAAACCCATTTTGGTTATCTCTTTGACATTGGTGTTCTTCCCTCCCGTCCACTCAGCTGAAGTTTCTGCATTTCTTAGCTCCTCCTCATACTGTGTTAGGAAGTGAACCGATCGTCCGATTGTTTCCCTACCTTCATTGCGCACACAGTCTTCCCGGAGAAACCAACTACGCCAGATAAGCAAAAGGATTCTTGCTCGCATGTCCTCGTTAACAGAGTCCAAGAGCACTTGTAGCCAATCGTCACCTGTATGCCTGAACTTTTGTTCCGGTGGTAGATCCCAGGTTTCTCTCATGGCTGCTCTTAGGCCCCTACTCTTTGTGCACATGATCACTGCATGGTACTCATCCTCAATGCCATTCCCACAGATGTAACAAATGGCATCCGTCTCCAGAGTTCTTTTCCACTTGTTTTCCTTTGTTGCTAGCGTGTTCGTAGCCACCCTCCATCCAAAAATTCTGATCTTCCTGGGGACTTTGGCTTTCCAGATCAGGTCCCATATGCTACGATCATTTGGATCCTTGGAAGAGTTTGAAGGGTTCTGGGCCATCTGGGGGAGCCCAGCAGCAGCCAATTTATCCTCATAGATCTTGATGCTCAATGTTCAAGTAGCTTAATCCAGGTTTTCTATTCAAAAACACCTTTCAAATAACCCTATATGCTTTCCAGAAATTCTACATCATTTTTGATCAACAATATGTCAACAACATATACTCATTAGAAATTCTATAGTGCTCCCACTCACTTCTTTGGAAATACAAGTTTCTCATAAACTTTGTATAAACCCAAAATCTTTGATCATCTTATCAAAGTGCATATTCCAACTCCGAGATGCTTACTCTAGTCTATGGAAGGATCGCTGGAGCTAGCATACCTTTTAGCATCCTTAGGATTGACAAAACCTTTCTGATTGTATCACATACAACCTTTCCTTACGTAAACTGGTAAGGAAACTCGTTTTGACATCCATCTGCTAGATTTCATAAATGCAGGTAATGATAACATGATTCCGACGGACTTAAGCATCGCTACGGATGAGAAAATCTCATCGTAGTCAACTCCTTGAACTTGTGAAAAACTCTTCACCACAAGTCGAGCTTCATAGACGGTGACATTACCGTCCACGTCCATCTTCTTCTTAAAGATCCATTTATCTCAATGGCTTGCCGATCATCGGGCAAGTCCACCAAAGTCCATGCTTTGTTCTGATACATGGATCCTATCCTGGATTTCATGGCTTCTAACCATTTGTCGGAATTTGGGCCCACCATCGCTTCTCCATAGCTCATAGGTTCATTGTTGTCTAGCAACATGACCTTCAAGACAGGATTACTGTACCACTCTGAAGTAGTACGCATCCTTGTCACCCTACGAGGTACGGTAGTGACTTGATCCAAAACTTCATGATCACTATCATAAGCTTCTACTTCAATTGGTGTAGGCGCCACAGGAACAACTTCCCGTGCCCTGCTACACACTTATTGAAGTGACAGTTCAATAACCACATCAAGTCTCCACCATCCTCCCACTCAATTCTCGCGACAAACCTTTCCTCGAGAAAGGACCCGATTCAAGAAACAATCCCTATTGCTTTTGGATCTGAATTAGGAGGTATACCCAACTGTTTTGGGTGTCCTATGAAGATGCATTTTATCTGCTTTGGGTTCGAGCTTATCAACCTGAAACTTTTCACGTAAGCGTCGCAGCCCCAAACTTTTAAGAAACGACAACTTAGGTCTCTCCAAACCATAGTTCAAATGGTGTCGTCTCAACGGAATTACGTGGTGCCCTATAAAGTGAGTGCGGTTGTCTCTAATGCCTAACCCATGAACGATAGTGGTAATTCGATAAGAGACATCATGGTACGCACCATATCCAATAGGGTGCAACTATGATGTTCGGACACACCATCACACTATGGTGTTCCAGGCAGTACTAATTGTGAAACAATTTCCACAATGTCTTAATTGCGTGGCAAAGCTCGTAACTTAGATACTCATCTCTATGATCATATCATAGACATTTTATCCTCTTGTCACGATGATCTTCAACTTCACTCTGAAATTACTTGAACCTTTCAATGATTCAGACTTGTGTTTCATCAAGTAAATACACTTAGCATCTACTCAAATCATCAGTGAAGTAAGAACATAACGATATCCACTGCGTGCCTTGGCACTCATTGGACAGCACACATCAAAATGTATTACTTCCAACAAGTTGGTATCTTGTTCCATCTTACTGAAAACGAGGTTTTTTAGTCATCTTGCCCATGTGGTATGATTTGCATGTCTCAAGTGGTTCAAAATCAAGTGAGTCCAAACGATCCATCTGCATGGAGTTTCTTCATGCATACATACCAATAGACATGGTTTGCATGTCTCAAACTTTTCAAAAATGAGTGAGTCCAAAGATCCATCAACATGGAGCTTCTTCATGCGTTTTTATGACTTACATGGCAGTGCCACAAGTAGGTGGTACTATCATTACTATGTTGTATCTTTTCGCATGAACATGTGTATCACTACAATCGAGATTCAATAAACCATTCATTTTAGGTGCAATACCATTGAAGGTATTATTCAAAAGCCAGAGTAACCATTATTCTCCTTAAATGAATAACCGTATTGCGATAGACATAATCCAATCATGTCTATGCTCAACGCAAACACCAAATAACAATTATTTAGGTTTAACACCAATCTCGATGGTAGAGGGAGTATACGATGCTTGATCATATCTACTTGGAAACAGTTCCAACACATATTGTCATCTCATTTTTAGCTAGTCTCTGTTTATTCCGTAGCCTTTTATTTCGAGTTACTAACACTTAGCAACCGAACCGGTATCTAATACCCCGGTGCTACTAGGAGTACTAGTAAAGTACACATTAACTTAATGTATATCCAATATACTTCTGTCGACCTTGTCAGCCTTCTCATCTACCAAGTATCTAGGGTAATTCTGCTCCAGTGGCTGTTCCCCTTATTACAGAAGCACTTAGTCTCGGGTTTGGGTTCAACCTTGGGTTTCTTCATTAGAGTAGCAGCTGATTTGCTGTTTCATGAAGTATCCCTTCTTGCCCTTGCCCTTCTTGAAACTAGTGGTTTCACCAACCATCAACAATTGATGCTCCGTCTTGATTCCTACTTTCACGGTGTCAAACATCGCGAATATCTCAAGGATCATCATATCTATCCCTGATTTGTTATAGTTCATCACGAAGCTCTAGCAGCTTGGTGGCAATGACTTTGGAGAAACATCACTATCTCTGGAAGATCAACTCCCACTCGATTCAAGTGATTGTTGCACTCAGACAATCTGAGCACAAGCTCAACGATTGAGCTTTTCTCCCTTAGTTTGCAGGCTAAGAAAATCGTCGGAGGTCTCATACCTCTTGACGTGGGTACGAGCCTGAAATCCCAATTTCAGCCCTCGAAACATCTCACATGTTCCGCGACGTTTCGAAAACATCTTTGGTGCCTCTACTCTAAACCATTTAACTGAACTATCACGTAGTTATCAAAACGTGTATGTCAGATGTTCGCAACATCCACAGACTACGTTCGTGGTCCAGCACACCGAGCGGTGCATTAAGGACATAAGCCTTCTACGAAGCAACGAGGACAATCCTCAGTTCACGGACCCAGTCTGCATAATTGCTACTATCAACTTTCAACTAAATTTTCTCTAGGAACATATCTAAAACAGTAGAACTAAAGTGCGAGCTACGACATAATTTGCAAGAATCTTTTGACTATGTTCAGGATAATTAAGTTCATCTTATGAACTCCCACTCAGATAGACATCCCTCTAGTCATCTAAGTGATTACATGATCTGAGTCAACTAGGCCGTGTCTGATCATCACATGAGACGGACTAGTCATCATCGGTGAACATCTTCATGTTGATCGTATCTACCATACGACTCATGCTTGACCTTTCGGTCTCTTGTGTTCCGAGGCCACGTCTGTACATGCTAGGCTTGTGAAGTCAACCTAAGTGTTTCGCGTGTGTAAATCTGGCTTACACCCGTTGTACGTGAACGTTAGAATCTATCACACCCGATCATCACGTGGTGCTTCGAAACGACGAACTTTCGCAATGGTGCACAGTTAGGGGGAGCACTTTCTTGAAATTTTAATGAGGGATCATCTTATTTAGTACCGTCGTTCTAAGCAAATAAGATGTATAAACATGATAAACATCACATGCAATCAAATAGTGACATGATATGGCCAATATCATATTGCTCCTTTTGATCTCCATCTTTGGGGCTCCATGATCATCATCGTCACCGGCATGACACCATGATCTCCATCATCATGATATCCATCATCGTGTCTCCATGAAGTTGTCTCGCCAACTTATTACTTCTACTACTATGGCTACCGGTTAGCAATAAAGTAAAGTAATTACATAGCGTTCTTCAATGACACGCATGTCATACAATAAATAAAGACAACTCCTATGGCTCCTGCCGGTTGTCATACTCATCGACATGCAAGTCGTGATTCCTATTACAAGAACATGATCAATCTCATACATCACATATCATTCATCACATTCTTCTTGGCCATATCACATCACATAGCATACCCTGCAAAAACAAGTTAGACGTCCTCTAATTGTTGTTTTCATGTTTTACGTGGTTGCTATGGGTTTCTAGCAAGAACATTTCTTACCTACGCAAAAACCACAATGTGATATGTCAATTGCTATTTACCCTTCATAAGGACCCTTTTCATCGAATCCGATCCGACTAAAGTGGGAGAGACTGGCACCCGCTAGCCACCTTATGCAACAAGTGCATGTCAGTCGGTGGAACCTGTTTCACATACGTGTACGTGTAAGGTCGGTCCGGGCCGCTTCATCCTACAATGTCGCCGAATCAAGATTGGACTAGTAACAGTAAGCATATTGAACAAAATCAACGCCCACAACTACTTTGTGTTCTACTCGTGCAAAGAATCTACACAGTAAACCTAGCTCTGATACCACTGTTGGGGAATGTAGCAGAAATTCAAAATTGTCCTACGAGTCACCAAGATCTATCTATGGAGAGACTAGAAACGAGGGGAAGGAGAGTGCATTTGCATACCCTTGTAGATCGCTAAGCAGAAGCGTTCAAGAGAACGGGGTTGAAGGAGTCGTACTCATCGTGATCCAAATCACCGGATATCCTAGTGCCGAACGGACGACACCTCCGCGTTCAACACACATACAGTGTCGGGGGTTGGGTGCGACATATGCCAAGGGATGACTTATCATGGTGGGAGCGAGTAGAACATCGCCGGTGCCCGAAAGCGGGATGAGGCGAAGACATGCACGCCGGCGGATCTTACCCAGCTTCAGGGCTCTCCGAGGAGATAACACCCCTACTGCTGCTCTTCGGGGTCTCCGCATGATCACTATGGCAAGGTGAATACAAGATTGCTCCTAGAGCTGTTTCTGGAGGTCGGGGAAGGCAAGGCCAGCTCCCTCCTTCCTATATGATCGGGGTCTAGTGCTAAAGAAGCTCCCTCCCTTGCATGGGTGCCCCGGGGGGCTTATATAGGATCGCCCCTAGGGATACAATGGTAATCTGGCTGGGCGTGGGTCCCAGCCGTCTTCTCTCAGGCCGCTGTCTTCTCCGTCGACTATTGGGGCTGCTGATTAGTGGGCCCCGCCGACAGGCCTGGTACTGTAGCCGTGCCTCTAATGACGCTGGCTTGGTCATGGGGTCGTGGCAACAGTGCCGCCGCCTGGCAGACGATCACTGTCGCCATTCCCCGTATTGTCTGGTTAATGGCGTGCGGGGCCCGTGGGAGGGGCCAGCCGACTCCAGGGAGCCGACTCCCAACGGGTCCGTCTTGGGGCGCTCTCGCCGTCTTCTGTACCCTCGCTGGCGGGCGGGTCCCGCCGTCTCTGGGCCGTACAAGTAGGCCGTCGTGGGCACAATGCGCCGCCCACTAGGCTGAGGTCAGGGCAGGCATGGCAACAGTGCCGCGCCACGATGGAGATCTCCAGCAATACGGTGCACTGTAGCCATGCCAGCCCTTCGTAAGCGGGGTGGAGATGGCCATGAAGTGACCGTTCCCTGCCCCACCCATCGTGGTGAAGGCAGGAGGTGATTGGAGTCGCGGGCCAACTCCCTATAGCCGGCCTCTCTGGAAGTCGTCGGCTAAGAGTCGGCTTATCTGGAAGTCGTCCCTGGGATTCGGCCGTGGGGGGCAGTCAGTGGCCTTGTCGTCGACTTCTCGAAGGCGGCTCCTTATCGTGGGTTTTTGAGGGGCGCAGTCCGCCCCGATGTCTTGAAAGGTTCGGGGGCTCGGGTTAGCCTACCCGTGGCCCATTACTCCGACAGTAGTCCCCGAAGCTAGTGAGGCGCCGAGGGAGACGCGTCGAGGAGCCTCAACAGTTTCATCTTTCTGGGGGTGGAATCTCGACCTCGCCCGCCGTCTTCCTCTAGGCCGACTAGCGGGAGTCGGACTTGCAGAAAGCCGTCTTGCCCCCTTAAAGGGCTTTGGAGGTCGCAGCGGAGTCCAGGCAGCGTGCCTGATAAGCTTTCGGGCAGCCGCCCGTTGTGGATCCGTCGCGTGGCGCCACGTGGCAGGGCCAGTCTGCCCACCCACGCACATGACGGGACAGGACCTCAGGTGGGGCCTGCCACTACCATGCCTTGGCATCCGAACGGATCCGTTGCGGCCGTGCGGACGGTTGGTATGCCCACGTCGTAACTGCGCAGTTACTTCGTGTGGTAAATCGTGGGGGGCGTGGGGTCCTGGGCACAGTTAATCCTATGCCCGCCCCATCGGCTTCTCAGCCCACGAGCCTATAAGTAGGTGGGAGGAAGGGGGCGGCGAAGCACGCGCGCCCATCCCCCCACTCCCCTTGCTTCCTCTTACTTCTCCTTGCTTCTCGTCACTGCCGCCGCGCCGGACCACGCCACGTTCGCGACGATGAGCTCTTCCTCCGCCGCCGCACCTCTCGCCGTGCATTTCGGCGTATGGGACGGCTCCGAGGTGGACCACGAGGACATCGAGTTTCTTCGCAAGACGCGCCGCCTCCCCGACGTGGACCTAGTGCGAGCCCGCGCCGCGCCGGAGAGGGAAATATCGCCGGCGCCGGAGGAGGGCGAGCGGGTCGTATTCCGCTCGCACATAATGCGCGGCCTGGGGCTACCGGCAAGCGGTTTCTTCCGCTCCTTCTTGGAGTCCCACGGGCTCCAGCCGCACCACCTCACTCCGAACACGGTGGTGCTGTTGGCTGCCTTCACCACCCTGTGCAAAGGCTTCCTCGGTGTTCTCCCCACCATCGAGCTGTGGGGGAATTCTTCCAGTCCAAGCTCGGCACGCACGTTGCCGGCGTGCCGGCCCAGTGTGGTACCTTCATTGCGATGCAGAGATCGACGGCCGACAACCTATTCCCCACCATTCCGCTGATTAAGTCGGTGAAGATGTGGCAACGGTCGTATTTCTACGTGAAGAACGTCGCCCCAGACGGTGACTGGGTCAATCTGCCGCCTTATGAAGCCGGCGCCCCGGCTGGGAGGCTCCCCAGCTGGTCCCACCGAGTCAAGATGCTGACTCCCGCCGGAGCCGCCGCCGTCGCACGACTCTGAGTGCTGACGCAGTCGAAGGGTCTGACCGGGGCCGACCTGCTGGCCGCCTTCGTGGCGCGCCGAGTCCTCCCGCTCCAAGGCCGACCTCATCTGATCTGTCAGATGAGCGGCCAAGGAGAACCGAGTCGGATGTGCTTCAAAGACATGCCCCACGGGGAGGTGGCGGACATGGTGTATTACATCACGAACTGCGGTCTCGAGGCGGATTGGCGGTTCGGCAAGGAGTCATACTCACGCGCCAACCCCTCGCCTGCGGTAAGTTATCTCTCTTTTTCTTCTGTCTTCTTTTGTAGCCGAATCCGACTTCTGATCTTTTGGTTTTTCTGGAGTCAGAACCCCCTCATCCAGCCCTCAGCCGGCACCACGGGCCCGGCCCTTCAGTTCATCTCCGACCAGGCGGAGAGTGACGTCGACGACCCTGACTTGGGGGTGGCGGCGATGGAGGCCGACGCCGAAGGAGGCGGAGGAGGAGGAGGAGGCTTTAGGCCGTCGGCCACCTTTGCCGACTGGCCTGATGACGACGCCGAGGGGGAAGTCATCCCGTGCCGCCAACCAAGGGTTGGCCAGCCAGGCGCGAGTTCCTCCACCGGTTTGGATGGTCAAGGCGGCGCGAAAAGGCGCCGGGCCGGGCCGAGCCTGCTTGGCGGCCAGTCGAAGAAGTTCAAGGGGGCGGCCGCCGCGACCAAATGGGAAGAGGCGATCGTGAAGGCCAACCGCTTCCGTAAGGAAGTGAAGAAGCCGCCACTAGTCTCCGGGTAAGTGCCACCGCCTTTGTCTTGTTTTTCTACTAGTGAGTTTTGTCCAAATCTATTACATGCCTTCCTCGCTTCAGGGCTCCCCTTACTTTTGAGAGGGTCGCCGCCGCCTCCGTCATGGGGTCGGCAGAGACGTCTGCCACTACTCGGCGGATTGACCCCGCCGCCGACCTCCGGGAGGCGATGGAGCGGAACGCGTGGGAGAAGCACGACGAGGATGAAGCCGCCCGCCTGGAGAAGGCGGAGGCCGAGAATGTTGGGGAACGTTGTAGAAAATTAATTTTTTTCCTACGGTTTCACCAAGATCCATCTATGAGTTCATCTAGCAACGAGTCATGGGAGAGTGATTGCATCTACATACCACTTGTAGATGGCGTGCGGAAGCATTCAATGGAACGGGGTTGATGGAGTCGTACTCGCCGTGATTCAGATCACCGATGACCTAGTGCCGAACGGACAGCACCTCCGCGTTCAACACACGTACGGAGCGGATGACGTCTCCTCCTTCTTGATCCAGCAAGGGGGAAGGAGAGGTTGATGAAGATCCAGCAGCACGACGGCGTGGTGGTGGATGCAGCAGAACTCCGGCAGATCTTCGCTAAGCAACTACGGGAGGAGGAGGAGGTGTTGCAGGGAGGAGGGAGGCGCCAGGGCTTATGGGTCCGGCTGCCCCTCCCTCCCCTCCCTTTATATAGGGGCAAGGGAGAGGGGGGCGCAGCCTTGCCCCTTCCTCCAAGGAAGGGGTGCGGCCAAGAGGGGGGGAGGAGTCCATCCTCCCCAAGGCACCTCGGAGGTGCCTTCCCCCCTTAGGACTCTCCCCTCTCCAAGTCTTCTTGGCGCATGGGCCTGTTGGGGCTGGTGCCCCTGGCCCACATAGGCCAAGGCGCACCCCCTACGGCCCATGTGCCCCC